>NC_085023.1:22546210-22551210 GCF_963692335.1 Osmerus eperlanus
TCAGGGAGTGCACTAGCCTCACCCCCCCCCCCCCCCCCTCTCAGGGAGTGCACTAGCCTCACCCCCCCCCCTCTCAGGGAGTGCACTAGCCTCACCCCCCCCCCCCCTCTCAGGGAGTGCACTAGCCTCACCCCCCCCCCCCCCCCTCTCAGGGAGTGCTCTAGCCTCACCCCCCCCCCCCCCTCTCAGGGAGTGCACTAGCCTCACCCCCCCCCCCTCTCAGGGAGTGCACTAGCCTCACCCCCCCCCCCCCCCTCTCAGGGAGTGCACCAGCCCCCCCTGGTGGAGGGGGTGGGAGGTGCAGGAGTGGTCCCGCATCACCAGCCTGAGGAGCTGCTGGTCTGGTACTCTGAGGCCCTCAGTAGATCATGGACCTGCTAGTGTGGCGTTATCTAAATCTCTCTGCTGTTATTTTATCCACTGTCCCCCCATGCCTGCCCCCCCAGGTGAGGTTAGTGCCGCTCAGCTCTGAGGACCCTCGCTTCGTGGCGTCCTTTGAGGCGTCAGCGGCACTCTACGCCCGCTACCAGATGGCCGTTCACGCAGACGCCCCCTCCGACTGTAACGAGAGCGAGGTACATCATACCTTACTGTGCCCTGCAACATTCTGCTCCTGGCACTCTGCTGTACACAGCCACTCTGCTACATTGTGCTCCTTCCTGCCTGTGGTCAGAGAATCTGCCTGGAAAATGACCTTTTGTCACCTCAGACACCTGTAGGGCCTTACACACTCCTGCAGTTCCTCCTGCATGTTTACACCTCTGGCATGTGTCTGTTTGCAACTATCTGGTCATATTTGACTCTTAGTGTAAAGTTGTCCGTTTCTTCATGGTTCTGTCCAGGTTTCTGTATGAGCAGCCTGGGTTAGGGGCAGTAATGTCAGGGGTCTGCAGCATCACAGGTGATATACAGGACAGGTGGAGACATGGTGGTTGTCGTGACGACTGCCAGGAGGGAGGCTTAGTTCCACTGTATTGGACAGGAAGGGGCGTGGCATTCACCTCATCATCATCATCATCTCACCACCTAGAATCCCAGGTGGCTCTGGCTCATGAGCCTCCAGTACCAGTAGAGCAGAGGGGTTTACACCCTGTGTGTGTGTGTGTGTGTTTGGGGCCTCTACTTCTGAATGTCTTTTTTTCAGTACTGTGACACTTTTTATTAGCGTGACGTGAATGAGAAGTGGTTTTTGTGAGCTGAAGGTGGACACTCCCAGAAAGGTTTAACCACCCAGCTATTAAACATCAGGGCCAGTTGAAATATTTGTTTTGGGAGTCTGGGCACCATGTATAAACACAAGGAATTGAAACTAACTCACTAACTAAGAGAGGTTAAGGTCAGTTTTTTTTTGGGGGGGGGGGGGGTGGGTGGAGGAGGAGGAGGTGAGAGGCAGTCTAGTCAGGATGTGAACCTCCTGGACCTTACGGCTCTGTCCCTCCCCGGTGACGGCTCTGTCCCTCCCCGGTGACGGCTCTGTCCCTCCCCGTTGACGGCTCTGTCCCTCCCCTCCAACGAGTCTCAGCTTGTTACCAAACCCTCCTGCTCGTAAAAGCGAGGGAATTAATAAATATCAAAAGCTGTCAGATTGGGCAGTCTGTGGTGGATACTTTCCTGGTGCCATAACAGAGCACTATTAACAGGGAGATGTGTCTGTGTGTGTGTTCATTTACATTTAGTCATTTAGCATACGCTCTTATCCAGAGCGACTTACAGTAAGTACAGGGACATTCCCCCCGAGGCAAGTAGGGTGAAGTGCCTTGCCCAAGGACACAACGTCATTTGACACAGCCAGGAATTGAACTGGCAACCTTCAGATTACTAGCCCGATTCCCTAACCGCTCAGCCACCTGACTTAATGGGGAGGTGTGTGTGTGTGTCTTTATAGGGAAGTGTGTGTGTGTTTATAGAAAGGTGTGCGTGTTAATAGGAAGGTGTGTATGTATGTTTGCGTCAGTGCCGATCCTGCCCAGGTTTTCACCTCCTCCCGGGGCCAGAGAGAGAGGAGGGATGAGGAGCGGGGAGGACAGGAGCGGGGGAGGACAGGAGCGGGGGAGGACAGGAGCGGGGGAGGACAGGAGCGGGGAGGACAGGAGCGGGGAGGACAGGAGCGGGGAGGACAGGAGCGGGGAGGACAGGAGCGGGGAGGACAGGAGCGGGGGAGGACAGGAGCGGGGGAGGACAGGAGCGGGGAGGACAGGAGCGGGGAGGACAGGAGCGGGGAGGACAGGAGCGGGGAGGACAGGAGCGGGGAGGACAGGAGCGGGGAGGACAGGAGCGGGGGAGGACAGGAGCGGGGGAGGACAGGAGCGGGGGAGGACAGGAGCGGGGAGGACAGGAGCGGGGGAGGACAGGAGCGGGGGAGGACAGGAGCGGGGGAGGACAGGAGCGGGGGAGGACAGGAGCGGGGGAGGACAGGAGCGGGGGAGGACAGGAGCGGGGAGGACAGGAGCGGGGAGGACAGGAGCGGGGGAGGACAGGAGCGGGGGAGGACAGGAGCGGGGAGGACAGGAGCGGGGAGGACAGGAGCGGGGAGGACAGGAGCGGGGAGGACAGGAGCGGGGAGGACAGGAGCGGGGGAGGACAGGAGCGGGGGAGGACAGGAGCGGGGAGGACAGGAGCGGGGAGGACAGGAGCGGGGAGGACAGGAGCGGGGAGGACAGGAGCGGGGAGGACAGGAGCGGGGGAGGACAGGAGCGGGGGAGGACAGGAGCGGGGGAGGACAGGAGCGGGGGAGGACAGGAGCGGGGAGGACAGGAGCGGGGGAGGACAGGAGCGGGGGAGGACAGGAGCGGGGGAGGACAGGAGCGGGGGAGGACAGGAGCGGGGGAGGACAGGAGCGGGGGAGGACAGGAGCGGGGAGGACAGGAGCGGGGAGGACAGGAGCGGGGGAGGACAGGAGCGGGGGAGGACAGGAGCGGGGGAGGACAGGAGCGGGGGAGGACAGGAGCGGGGGAGGACAGGAGCGGGGGAGGACAGGAGCGGGGGAGGACAGGAGCGGGGGAGGACAGGAGCGGGGGAGGACAGGAGCGGGGGAGGACAGGAGCGGGGGAGGACAGGAGCGGGGAGGACAGGAGCGGGGGAGGACAGGAGCGGGGAGGACAGGAGCGGGGGAGGACAGGAGCGGGGAGGACAGGAGCGGGGGAGGACAGGAGCGGGGGAGGACAGGAGCGGGGAGGACAGGAGCGGGGAGGACAGGAGCGGGGGAGGACAGGAGCGGGGAGGACAGGAGCGGGGAGGACAGGAGCGGGGGAGGACAGGAGCGGGGGAGGACAGGAGCGGGGGAGGACAGGAGCGGGGGAGGACAGGAGCGGGGGAGGACAGGAGCGGGGGAGGACAGGAGCGGGGAGGACAGGAGCGGGGAGGACAGGAGCGGGGAGGACAGGAGCGGGGAGGACAGGAGCGGGGGAGGACAGGAGCGGGGGAGGACAGGAGCGGGGGAGGACAGGAGCGGGGGAGGACAGGAGCGGGGGAGGACAGGAGCGGGGGAGGACAGGAGCGGGGGAGGACAGGAGCGGGGAGGACAGGAGCGGGGAGGACAGGAGCGGGGGAGGACAGGAGCGGGGGAGGACAGGAGCGGGGAGGACAGGAGCGGGGAGGACAGGAGCGGGGAGGACAGGAGCGGGGGAGGACAGGAGCGGGGAGGACAGGAGCGGGGAGGACAGGAGCGGGGGAGGACAGGAGCGGGGGAGGACAGGAGCGGGGGAGGACAGGAGCGGGGGAGGACAGGAGCGGGGGAGGACAGGAGCGGGGGAGGACAGGAGCGGGGGAGGACAGGAGCGGGGGAGGACAGGAGCGGGGGAGGACAGGACTGAGAGTTAAGTGATTTGGGGGAAACTCTAGCCTCCCCTGGGGCAGGTTCTTACAGCCTGCCCTGACACACACACACGAGCCCACAGTCAGCCCTGTCCCTCTGGTACACATGCACTCTGTCTCATGCACACAGGTGCATGGTGGATTGGTACCACAGCTGTAGACGGTCTTGGCTGATGGTACCACAGCTGTAGACGGTCTTGGCTGATGGTACCACAGCTGTAGATGATCCTGGTTGATGGTACCACAGCTGTAGATGGTCTTGGTTGATGGCACCACAGCTGTAGATGGTCTTGGTTGATGGTACCACAGCTGTAGATGGTCTTGGTTGATGGTACCACAGCTGTAGATGGTCCTGGCTGATGGTACCACAGCTGTAGATGGTCCTGGTTGATGGTACCACAGCTGTAGATGGTCTTGGCTGATGGTACCACAGCTGTAGATGGTCCTGGCTGATGGTACCACAGCTGTAGATGGTCCTGGTTGATGGTACCACAGCTGTAGATGGTCCTGGCTGATGGTACCACAGCTGTAGATGGTCCTGGCTGATGGTACCACAGCTGTAGATGGTCCTGATGGTACCACAGCTGTAGATGGTCCTGGCTGATGGTACCACAGCTGTAGATGGTCCTGGCTGATGGTACCACAGCTGTAGATGGTCCTGGCTGATGGTACCACAGCTGTAGATGGTCGTGCAGTGTTGTTGGTTCAGGTCCATGGTTCCTGTCAGGACAGGAAGGAGGCCACACTGCGGAGGGTGGGCCCCACACTGCGGAGGGTGGGCCCCACACTGCGGAGGGTGGGCCCCACACTGCGGAGGGTGGGCCCCACACTGCGGAGGGTGGGCCCCACACTGCGGAGGGTGGGCCCCACACTGCGGAGGGTGGGCCCCACACTGCCAGGCAGTGTCCCTCTCACCTCATCTCTCCAGACACCTCAGACAGGTCTGGGGTGTCGGGGAGCGAGGGGTGCCAGGAGGAGATGATATCCATGTGGAAGAGAACAGGAAGTTACAGAGGCTCCTCACCACTTCATTTACAGTGTGTGTGTGTGTGCGTGTGCGTGCAGATGTCTGCCTTTTGTCAGTGTCTGTAAATCTGGAATAGCCCTGTTCTAGAACCCCCTCCCTGTTTTGGGCTATAGGGTCAGATACATCAGGACTTACTCACCACTGGAGCACAACTAAATTG
>NC_085023.1:22558710-22584746 GCF_963692335.1 Osmerus eperlanus
TGCCTGTTGAGATGGACCCTGCTCATGCAGGGTCTTTTATTAAAAGGGTTAGTCTCATATGAGGCTGAGCGCAAACACACACAACACACTCTCACACACACACACACAACACACTCTCTCTCACACACACAGACACTGCCCCCAGCCCAGAGTTGGGAGCTATTAGCAGGCTGCTGGACCCCAAAGAGAACACACAAATGTGGCCTTACCTGTCTGCACCTCACAAACACCTGGAGTGTGTGTGCATGTGTTTGAAAGACACGTGAGGTAATGAGATCTCAGTATTTTAACAGGGTGTCCACGGATTCTTAAAAAGTCTTAAATACATTTTTTGGGCAATTTTAATTGTAATTCATAAATGTAGTAATCCATGTCATTTTAATGTGTTAACTGTCCATGGAAGCTTCAGGTATGTTATTCAGTTGATTATACTGAATTCCCCCCCCCCCCCTAGGCGGAGACCCCCCCAGATGGGCCAGACGTGGGCTATGGGTCATTCCACCAGCAGTACTGGCTGGACGGGAGCATCGTAGCGGTGGGCGTCATCGACATTCTGCCCACCTGCGTCTCCTCCGTCTACCTGTACTACCACCCCGACTTTGCCACGCTGTCTCTGGGCTCCTACTCTGCTCTCAGGTCAGCATCACCTCCTATCTCTCTCTCTCAGGTCAGCATCACCTCCTATCTCTCTCTCAGGTCAGCATCACCTCCTATCTCTCTCTCTCAGGTCAGCATCACCTCCTATCTCTCTCTCAGGTCAGCATCACCTCCTATCTCTCTCTCTCAGGTCAGCATCACCTCCTATCTCTCTCTCAGGTCAGCATCACCTCCTATCTCTCTCAGATCAGCATCACCTCCTATCTCTCTCAGGTCAGCATCACCTCCTATCTCTCTCTCAGGTCAGCATCACCTCCTATCTCTCTCAGGTCAGCATCACCTCCTATTTCTCTCTCTCAGGTCAGCATCACTTCCTATCTCTCTCTCAGGTCAGCATCACCTCCTATCTCTCTCAGGTCAGCATCACCTCCTATCTCTCTCAGGTCAGCATCACCTCCTATCTCTCTCTCTCAGGTCAGCATCACCTCCTATCTCTGTCTCTCAGGTCAGCATCACCTATCTCTATCTCTCAGGTCAGCATCACCTCCTATCTCTCTCTCTCTCTCTCAGGTCAGCATCACCTCCTATCTCTCTCTCTCTCAGGTCAGCATCACCTCCTATCTCTCTCAGGTCAGCATCACCTCCTATCTCTCTCAGGTCAGCATTACCTCCTATCTCTCTCTCTCTCAGGTCAGCATCACCTCCTATCTCTCTCTCTCTCAGGTCAGCATCACCTCCTATCTCTCTCTCTCTCAGGTCAGCATCACCTCCTATCTCTCTCTCTCTCAGGTCAGCATCACCTCCTATCTCTCTCTCTCTCAGGTCAGCATCACCTCCTATCTCTCTCAGGTCAGCATCACCTCCTATCTGTTTTTCTGTCTTTTCCCTCTCTTTTCTGATGATTGGTTTACCCAGTCTACACACACACACACATCTGGCACTTCCTGTAACCCAATAATGTGAGAAAGCCTTCTTAGGTTTAGTAACCCTAACCCAATAATGTGAGAAAGCCTTCTTCAAATATTTCTGCACAGATGTGTAAGTCTGGGTGATCTACTTGTGTGTGTGTTAGTAGAAGCTGTGTATGTGTGTGGTGAGAAAGGGGGGGGGGGGAGATGAGAGGGAGACAGGAGAAAGAAGGGAGAGAGGGGTGAGAGAGGATGAGGGATCAGAGGACATTATGCCTGAGGGGCTGTTGTCCAAAAGCAGCTGGTGTCTGGCATTGAATTGATTTTGTGCGTGGTGTGTGGCTTTTTGTTAGCTGTGGTCAGTTTGCAATCAAGATTGGAAATATATCGGCGCAATAAGTATTTTTGTCTGCCAATTTCCGGGCCTTCACTATCTGGATGTAGTTGTGTGTGTGTGTGTGTGTGTGTGTGTTTATTTGTCAGTGAGGGAGAGAATGCATGCTCAGCCTGTATTAAGGCCCCAGTCTTGGAACGTGTGTGTGTGTGTGCATTAATATGAGGCAGGCGGTGCGAGGAGCTGGATAATTGGCTTGTGTTGGAGTGTCAGATCGCTGAAGAGGGGATAATGGCAGCCTCAAGCTGCTGCCACGGGGGTGGGGGGGCTGGCCCCCTCGTGAATGGGCCCCTCACCTCTCCTGATCCCCTCATTCAGCCCCCAACCGGCCCTTTGTGGTCAGGGGATGGGAACCCAGGAACCTGGCAGCAAGCATATGACCTTCTAGCACCTCACCCTCTCCCCCTCCCTCTCCCTCTCCCCCACTCCCTCTCTCCCCTTCCCCCCTCCCTTTATAGTTCTCTCCCCCTCCCTCTCCTCCTCTCTCCCTGCCAAGCCCCTGCTTTGTACTTCTGCTTATTTTCCAGTGCATCTATTTTATTTAAGGCCTCTTTTTTTCCTCTGTTCCCTTCTCTGTCTTCTTAAGTGAAAGAAAAGGAACTCTCCCCCTCTCCTCCTCCCCCTCCCCCTTCTTTCACGCGGGCTGAAAGAAAGAAGGATGGGAGGAAGAGTGAGACAAAAGAGGAGGCGATTTAGTTATGGAAAAGTGAAGGAAACTGTGGAGAAGGGAGAGGGAGAACAGGCGCTGGTTAATAAAGGATGCAATTAAGGAAGGAACTAGAAATACAGACATGAACCGGGAGCTGCTGTATAAATCTCCCAGTGACAATGAAACTCTCTCTCTCTCATCAGCGCTGTTGTTTGGTCAGTGGTGCAGGAGAAGCAGATGTGTGTGCAGAGTTGGCAAAAGTACAGACATCCTTCACTCAAGTAGTACAGATACTCATGTTTAAAAACACTGGTGAAAGTGCTGACTAAATTGTTTCACTCAAGTTAAAGTAAAGAAGTGCCATTAGTACTACCTGTATGCCACTATAGACACAGCGCATTCGCCAGGAATCCTTTTTGACACCAAAAATGTTGAACATCTCCCTCATGTATGACCATGGGTGATCAGGAATGTCTCTATTCTCAGCTTTAAACAAAGTAAGCAGAGCACAGCGGAGCACAGTAGAGCACATCACAGTACAGTAGAGCACAGTAGAGCACAGTAGAGCACAGTAGAGCAGAGCACATCACAGTAGACTAGAGTACAGTAGAGCAGAGCACATCACAGTAGACTAGAGCACAGTAGAGCACAGTAGAGTACAGTAGAGCAGAGCACATCACAGTAGACTAGAGTACAGTAGAGCAGAGCACATCACAGTAGACTAGAGCACAGTAGAGCACAGTAGAGCAGAGCACAGCAGAGCACAGTAGAGCACAGTAGAGTACAGTAGAGCAGAGCACATCACAGTAGAGCAGAGCACAGTAGAGCACAGTAGAGCACAGTAGAGCACATCACAGTACAGTAGAGCACAGTAGAGCACAGTAGAGTACAGTAGAGCAGAGCACATCACAGTAGACTAGAGCACAGTAGAGCAGAGCACAGTAGAGCACAGTAGAGCACAGTAGAGCAGAGCACAGCAGAGCACAGTAGTCATGTACTCATTAATGATGCAAATGATTTTTTATTTATTTTTCTGTATTTTTTCAACCTTTCGAAACGTTTTTCACACACATAGGGATAGGAGATGAGTCTCCGGTTAGGGTTAGGGTTAGCGATAGGGATAGGGATAGGAGATGAGAGAGGAAGAGAACTGAGAACCCTAAAACAGGAAAGCAGAGCAGAGTACAGTACAGTAGAGTGAAGAACTCATCAATGATGCAAACTTTTCTTTTGATAAATCTTTGAGAAATTATTTTGTCAACTTTTAGAAACTTTTCAATGTTTTTTTTTCAACCTTTTAAAACATTTTAGAAATATATTTTTCAACCTCTCTAAACTAGTTTAGAAAGAAAAACATTCTAAACCTAAATCTAACTTTTTTAGAATTTGTTTTTGTTGAAATGCAGATCAGAGAAGCATAACAAAGTTAAGTATAGTAGAGTCCTCATCAAGTACTCCTCAATGATGCAAACTGTTTTTTAAATGTTTTTTCAAATATATATTTTTCTTGTTGCCTTCTTGCTCCATGGCAGCTTACATAGCGAGTAGCTTACATTTGGTGTGCGTGATAACCAGGAATTTTTAAAAGGCACGCACTGAGAAGAAAATATATTGATCATGCCACCAAATACTGATTCAAACTAAAGTAACAAGCCTGGCTTTAAAATGTAAGAAGTACAAAGTACAGATATTTGTGTAACAAATGTAAGGAATGAAAGTAAAAAGTTGTCAGAAAAAGAAATAGTTAAGTACTAATACTAGAAAAATCTATGTGTGTGTGTGAGTTGACCCGTCTGTGTATTACTTGTTGCATGGTTTGATTGACAATAAAGTTCACTTTGACTTTGACTTGGTCGGTGAGGAAGAGAAGTTCCAGCTGGTTTACAACCATACATGAACACTGCAGCTTTTCAGCTATGTGATTGTTGTTTTGCTGACCAAAGGAGCATTAGCCTATTAGATGGGTTATTCAGAAGCTAAACAAAATAATGGCTCTTGTTCTGGTAATAATTGTTGTTCCCGCCCCTCCAGGGAGATTGGCTTCACCAGGCAGCTCCAGCAGCAAGCCCCCAGGCTGCGGTACTATTACCTGGGCTTCTACATCCACTCCTGCCCCAAGATGCGCTACAAGGTACAGCCTCCACACAGCTTCTAGCCTCCACACAGCCTCTAGCCTCCACACAGCCTCTAGCCTCCACACAGCCTCTAGCCTCCACACAGCCCTAACCTCCACACAGCCCTAACCTCCACACAGCCCTAACCTCCACACAGCCCTAACCTCCACACAGCGTCTAGCCTCCACACAGCCTCTAGCCTCCACACAGCCTCTAGCCTCCACACAGCCCTAACCTCCACACAGCCCCAACCTCCACACAGCCCTAACCTCCACACAGCCTCTAGCCTTCACACAGCCCTAACCTCCACACAGCCCTAACCTCCATACAGCCCTAACCTCCACACAGCCCTAACCCCCACACAGCCCTAACCTCCACACAGCCCCAACCTCCATACAGCCCTAACCTCCACACAGCCTCTAGCCTCCACACAGCCCTAACCTCCACACAGCCCTAACCTCCACACAGCCCTAACCTCCATACAGCCCTAACCTCCACACAGCCCTAACCTCCATACAGCCCTAACCTCCACACAGCCCTAACCCCCACACAGCCCTAACCTCCACACAGCCCTAACCTCCACACAGACCCAACCTCCATACAGCCTCTAGCCTCCACACAGCCTCTAGCCTCCACACAGCCCTAACCTCCACACAGCCTCTAGCCTCCACACAGCCTCTAGCCTCCACACAGCCTCTAGCCTCCACACAGCCCCAACCTCCATACAGCCCTAACCTCCACACAGCCTCTAGCCTCCACACAGCCCTAACCCCCACACAGCCCTAACCCCCACACAGCCCGAACCTCCACACAGCCCTAACCTCCACACAGCCTCTAGCCTTCACACAGCCCTAACCTCCATACAGCCCTAACCTCCACACAGCCCTAACCCCCACACAGCCCTAACCTCCACACAGCCCTAACCTCCACACAGCCCTAACCTCCACACAGACCCAACCTCCATACAGCCTCTAGCCTCCACACAGCCTCTAGCCTCCACACAGCCCTAACCTCCACACAGCCTCTAGCCTCCACACAGCCTCTAGCCTCCACACAGCCTCTAGCCTCCACACAGCCCCAACCTCCATACAGCCCCAACCTCCATATAGCCTCTAGCATGCACACAGCCCCAACCTCCATGCAGTCTTCACATGACCAGGGCAAACCCCTGCTCCTCTCTTGGACGATACATCTACAGAGATGGAGGAGGAGATGGATAGAGAGAGATGGGAGTCGGGTGGCTGAGCGGTGAGGGAATCGGGCTAGTAATCTGAAGGTTGCCAGTTTGATTCCTGGCCGTGCCAAATTACGTTGTGTCCTTGGGCAAGGCACTTCACCCTACTTGCCTCGGGGGAATGTCCTATAGTTACTGTAAGTCACTCTGTAAAAAAAAACTCATTTAGCCTAATTTCAATAACTGTTGTCAGGAGACCAGAAGCAGAGTGGAGTATGAAACTAGCTTCTCTAACTTAGTCCGATATGTGAAACTTTAGTTGCAGATGAGGATACAGAGTTGTGTCTGAACATCTCTCTGTCCGGTGTGTGATCTCACCTCACTGAGAAGGTGTGCTGTTTTCTGAGTGTTTGGCCTCAGGCCTGTGGCTGCTCTCCCTACTGTCTCGTGTTTCCGTCCGAGGATAGCTGCTGGCACGCGGCGCTAGCCGGGGCCCTCCTGCCAAGTCACACCTCGGCCACGCTGCTCCATGTACTCTGGGTTCACACCTCCTTACACCACCAGGCTAGGACCAAGGCTGGGGCTAGGAGCAGGGTGGGGTGCTGGGGGCTAGGAGCAGGATGGGGTGCTGGGGGCTAGGAGCAGGGCTGGCGGCTAGGAGCAGGGCTGGGGGGCTAGGAGGGTCAGAACCTGAAGCAGGCCCTGGGAGCAGTGTCTGGGGCCTGGACTGGGGCTCAGAGCAGACCTTGGAACATTGCCAGGGCCTGGACTGGAGCCTGTCTTCTCAGATCTCTGCCTGGGACTGGAGCCATGGTGCTGGGCCAGGGCAGAGCATGGCCTGGCAAACTGATCCAGGATGTGACTTCCTGCCGGGGTCCTGCTAGCTGTATTCTGCTAGCTGTATTGTGCTAACTGGAGTCTGCTAGCTGTTGTCTGCTAGCTGGAGTCTGCTAGCTGGAGTCTGCTAGCTGGAGTCTGCTAGCTGGAGTCTGCTAGCTGGAGTCTGCTAGCTGGAGTCTGCTAGCTGGAGTCTGCTAGCTGGAGTCTGCTAGCTGGAGTCTGCTAGCTGGAGTCTGCTAACTGGAGTCTGCTAGCTGTTGTCTGCTAACTGGAGTCTGCTGGCTGTAGTCTGCTAGCTGGAGTCTGCTAGCTGTAGTCTGCTAACTGGAGTCTGCTAGCTGTTGTCTGCTAACTGGAGTCTGCTAGCTGTTGTCTGCTAACTGGAGTCTGCTGACTGTAGTCTGATAGCTGGAGTCTGCTAGCTGGAGTCTGCTAACTGTATTCTGCTAACTGGAGTCTGCTAGCTGGAGTCTGCTAGCTGGAGTCTGCTAGCTGGAGTCTGCTAGCTGGAGTCTGCTAGCTGTAATCTGATAACTGTAGTCTGCTAGTTTAGTGTGCTACAGCTAGTCTAAAACCGATGGATTCCTAAATATACAGCTCCTCAATTTTGTAACTGCCCATAGGTATGGAGAGGTGTGGAGAGTGTTGTGGACGTTGGCTAACCAGACTGATGGAAAAACACATGATGATGAAATGAACGAGCTGGGGTGAGGTGACGGCACTGGTCCATACAGCCTGAGCAGGGGATGAGAGATCAAACACTTGTTGTGAACATACACACACACACACTGCCTGTCGGTTAGGGAGAGACGGTTACATAAGTGGCTCTTACTCTTGTTGTTCTTGTTCTCTCTGAAAGACTGAGCCCAGGAAACCATTAAAGTTTCCACAGGGACCAAGAAAGGAAGAGTGAAAGAGGGAGGGAGGGACAGATGGAGAGAAAGGGGAGGGGCTAAATGTGCCAGATGAGAATCGGAGGTAGATAAAGGAGTATTTGTTGCTCAGTAGAACTGAACTAGCTGTGGCTCCAGCTGCACCACCCCAGTGCAGCTCTTCATCTGTGGTACACACACACTCATGTACACTCACTTATATACACTCACTTATATACACACACACACTCTCATATACACTCACTTATATACACACACACACACTCTCATATACACACACACACACTCATATACACACACACACACTCATATACACACACACACACTCATATACACGCACTTATACACACACACATTTGTACACACACCCATGCATCTACTGTACACACACACACGCACACCTGTGCAAAGACACACGTCCACATATATGAGCTCACTAACCTGTGTCCCCTTCGGCTTCAGCCTGGAGATGTTAGGAGAGAGAGGGAGATCGAGGTAGATGGGTATGGTACTGAGTGTTCCAGTTCTCCTGTCCTTTGCCAAGGGCTCAGCACACACACACACACACTATGGTAGCACACACCCAGAGGAGCAGACATTTTAAAGGTTTATCTACGTTCTAAAACACTCAGTCCCCTTCTAGACCCTAACCCTTCTTTGTCTGTTATAAGCTTTTAGAAAGATGACCTGTGACTTTCCACTTTGTCTCATATTTTCTGTTTTGCAATCCTCCCTCCTGTGTTTCATCCCTCCATCCCTCTCTCTGTCTCCTTCTCTCTTTCCCTCTCTCTCTCCCTCCCTCCCTCCCTCCCTCCCTCCCTCCCTCCCTCCCTCCCTCCCTCCCTCCCTCCCTCCCTCCCTCCCTCCCTCCTCTCTCTCTCTCTCTCTCTCTCTCTCTCTCTCTCTCTCCCTGGAGCATCAGTGCCCACCCTAACCCTACAGGATTACAGTACCTTCTCCCCTCCTCTTTCTCTCTCCCCCCCCTCTCTCTGGTCATCAGGGCTGGAGGGCTGGTGATCAGGGCTGGAGGGCTGGTGATCAGGGCTGGAGGGCTGGTGATCAGGGCTGGAGGGCTGGTGATCAGTGCTGGGGGCCTTGTTACAGCCCTGTGCTGTGCCCATCAGACCTGAGATCAAACCAGGCAGGCCCATTTTCTGTGGAGTTTATAAGCTAACCCCCCACCCCTCCTCCCTCCCCCTCCTCACCCATGTGTGATTCAGGCAGGAGACCACCAATACAGTCTCATAGTAGAAACATTGTTTTAAGGTTTTTTTTATACTTTTCTGAAGTCTTTTATGCCTCATAATCACTTATCTGCCTCTGTGCCCTCTGTTGTGTTTTTAACAAATCATTAACAGCCCCTCCCCCTCAAGGGCTGCTGACAGGGGCAGGGGGCACCAGGTCAGGTCAGATGGTTGAGTCTTACTGGGAAGGGGGCAGTGAACAGAGCGGTGGGGGTGAAAGTGAGAGTGTAGAGGTGGTGATGGGGGGGGTTGCCTCAGCTGCCTCAGATAAGCAGCATCTAACGAACAGGAGACTGGAGCGGTAAGACTTGGACTTAGGCAGAGACTAGACCTGCTGCTGGTGCCCTCCTCCCCCTTCCTCCCCCTCCCTGAAAAGACCGGGGGAGATCTAGAGAGAGTGGAGCCCTGTGAGCTGATGCTATGAAACGCTGCCCTTGGTTGCTGGCTTTGTTGAAACGCGATCCTGTAAAAATATTTTCTCCTCATTAACCTGTCATCCTGGGAGCCGTGGGGGGGGGGGCTAGGGGGCGGGGGTTAGGGGCTGTTACCATCCTGGAGGTTTTATTAGTTTGAAGGTCGTTCTGTGGCGATGTGTTGAGGAGGAGCTTGTGTTCCCACTGGTTGAACAGCAGTGGTCAGTGTAACACTCCCCTCGACAGGACCAGGACACACACACACACAACTCACAGGGTGTGTTAGTGGTTTCTGTTGGAATGTGTGGTGCATTCGATGTACAGAAAGACATTGAGTTTGTTTGTTTAGGTGTGTGTGTGTGTGTGTGTGTGTGGGTGTGTGTGTGTGTGTGTGTGTGTGTGTGTGTGTGTGAGTGAGAGTGTTTACATATGTCAGTCAGCAGTTTGGGGCCCTCAGCCTTCTCTGTGGAGAAGTTGTGTGTTTAAGACCTGGGGGAACATCAGGGGCTGGGGGTGTGTGGGGGTGAGAGGAGGACACATGTCAGAACTAGTAGATTATGTTTATTGCTCTTTCACTTGAGTACGTGAATGTGACCCTGGGTCAGAAAGCTGGTCCGGGTCTTGGATGGGTCTGGAGCCCTGGACTTCTCTACCCTGAAGCCTGGAGCCCTGAAGCCCTCCACCCTGGACCCTTCTACCCTGGACCCTTCTACCCTGGACTCCTCTACCCTGGACTCCTCTACCCTGGACTCATCTACCCTGGAGCCTTCTCCCCTGGACTCCTCTACCCTGGACTCCTCTACCCTGGACTCATCCACCCTGGACCCTTCTACCCTGGACCCTTCTACCCTGGACTCCTCTACCCTGGACTCCTCTACCCTGGACTCATCTACCCTGGAGCCTTCTCCCCTGGACTCCTCTACCCTGGACTCATCTACCCTGGAGCCTTCTCCCCTGGACTCCTCTACCCTGGAGCCTTCTCCCCTGGACGGTTCAGCTAGGAAGAGATTACTGCAGTGCCTTCTAAAAGTCACACGGCTCACAGCTCCACTGAAGCTCTGATCTGGATCTCGACAAACCCAGAGAGGCTTGTGTTGGAAAAGGGTGGATTGTGACACACGCGCACATGCACACACACACACACCACACACAAACACACACACACACACAGTGGGGAGATATGATCTGCAGGAAATCAACAGCAGATGTTGATGAAATGGGGGGGCAGTTCCCTCTCAAGCCCAGAGACACTCTCTCCTCCCCTAGGTGGTTAGGTTAGTGTAGTCTCTAGTAAGCCAGGGTTAGGGTAGTATAGTCTCTAGTAAGCCAGGGTTAGGGTAGTGTAGTCTCTAGTAAGCCAGGGTTAGGGTAGTGTAGTCTCTAGTAAGCCAGGGTTAGGGTAGTATAGTCTCTAGTAAGCCAGGGTTAGGGTAGTGTATTCTCTAGTAAGCCAGGGTTAGGGTAGTGTAGTCTCTAGTAAGCCAGGGTTAGGGTAGTGTAGTCTCTAGTAAGCCAGGGTTAGGGTAGTATAGTCTCTAGTAAGCCAGGGTTAGGGTAGTGTAGTCTCTAGTAAGCCAGGGTTAGGGTAGTGTAGTCTCTAGTAAGCCAGGGTTAGGGTAGTATAGTCTCTAGTAAGCCAGGGTTAGGGTAGTGTAGTCTCTAGTAAGCCAGGGTTAGGGTAGTGTAGTCTCTAGTAAGCCAGGGTTAGGGTAGTGTTTTCTCTAGTAAGCCAGGGTTAGGGTAGTGTATTCTCTAGTATGCCAGGGTTAGGGTAGTGTAGTGTAGTCTCTAATAAGACAGGGTTAGGGTAGTGTAGTCTCTAGTAAGCTAGGGTTAGGGTAGCGTAGTTTCTAGTAAGCCAGGGTTAGGGTAGTGTAGTCTGTAGTAAGCCAGTGTTAGGGTAGTATTTCTTTCTGTTTTTTTGCCAAGTCTTCATCGCTCCTTCTCCTCCCCCAGGGCAGTAGACCGTCTGTCTGATAGGTCCTATCACTACCTGTCTGTCTGATAGGTCCTATCACTACCTGTCTGTCTGATAGGTCCTATCACTACCTAGGTCCCATCACTACCTGTCTGTCTGACAGGTGTTTAAGGTCGCCATAGTGACGGATTGGAACGGCATTGTGACGTCAGGCCGGACAGTTTTGGGCGTGACATTCCCATCATGGCTTCATAGTGCTCCTGCCTGAGGAATGGAGAGACCTGTTCTTACATGCTGCTCTCTCTGTTTCTCCCCTCCCCCTTTCTCTCATTCTGTTTCTCTTCCTTCTCATCCCCCTCTCCTCCTCCTCGCTCTGCATGGCAGTGTTCTGCTGGTACATAAAAAGTGTGGCACGAGGCTAATCACTCCATCTACACCTCCATATGTGTGTGTGTGTGTGTGGTGATGGAGGAGTCTATAGAGCCTCTGTGGACTGTGAAACTGTAGGTGAGTTGGGGGATGTCTGTCCGAGGTGCATCCCTCCTCCGCTCCACCCCTCCTCCGCTCCACCCCCCTGCTCCTCTTGTATGTGTCTGTTCCCAGAGAGTAGTACAGTAGGAGGAGGGGTGTGGAAACAGGCTGCATAGTTTCCACTCAGGCCCATTGACAGACATAGCACACCCAGCTGAGCCCTCACTACACCCACTACCCCACCTCCCTCACTACACCTAGGTTAGGGTTAGGGGTGAGGGGTTGAATGGAAGTGAATGGTTGGGCCCCACTCAGTCCTGTTATCATCTCCAGAGCTCTGATAACACAGCCCTCATAAATCCACGCTCCTCTCTCCCTCCCCATCCCTCCTCCCGCCCCCCCTCCCTCCCTCCTCTCCCTAATCCCGCCCCCCCTCCATCCTCCCGACACCCCTCCCTGCCTCCTCTCCTTCCTCCTGCCCTCCCTCCTCTCTCTCCCTCCTCTCTCTCCTCCCTTCTCTCCCTCCCCTTCTCTCCCTCATCTCCCTCGCTGTCTTCATCTCTTTGTTTGGATCTGTCCTCCTTCACAGCTCAGTGTATACAGTACTTGCTGTCTGCCTTGGTGTTGATGACTAACACTCTCCCCATTCTGCCCCCCCCAGGGCCAGTACCTGCCTGCAGACCTACTGTGCCCGGAGACGTATGTGTGGGTTCCTATGGAGCGCTGCCTTCCCCTGCTGGAGCAGACCCTGTACTCACGCTTCCACCTGGACCCAGACGCAGGTCACACACACACACACACACATATATACACAGGGTGATGGTGGACATGCTGTTCTAGTTCAGCTGCAACCCTACCCAGCATGCCCTGCGTGGGGGCAGTGCCTGTTGGGGTTAAGCCCATCCCCTTAGTCCTGACCCTCGCCCGCCCAGAGCAGCCCTCTATCCACCCGACCCCTGACCCTGATAGGCGGTGACCTCACAGCAGCGTGTCATCGGTCGTCCGGTGGTCCTGGGGGGGTCTGGGTTGGAGCGGATGTTTGGACTGTCAGACTAGGGGCTGGTCTGGTCAGTGTTACTCTGTCAGGGACGAGGGGGACCGCTGCTGCATGTTCTCCCTCTGACAGACCTCTCACCGGGGGAGGGACAATCATCTTCTTGTTGGTGATGGACTGACAGGAATATCACTTTTGTTGCTCAATCTGGTGCCAACAGCAGTCTACACACACATCACTACACCCACAGATGTAAACACACTATTCCAACCGAACAGACATGCTTGACCCTGACCTCTGACCTCCCCGTTTGGCTCAGCTGGGGAGCACATATGGACATGTGAGCTGGAACAGAGATGAAGGAATTCTACAATCTTTTCTACCAATCACATCCTCCCTTTCCTCCCTAGCCTCCCTTTCCTCCCCAGCCTCTGTTTGGTGTCCTTCAAGCTAGACTGGGCTGGTGAACGGTGTGTCTGAAGGCTGATTAGGACGACAAACATCATGAATCTATGAACACATTATGATGTGTTACTCTGGCCTTATCTTACCGTGTGTATGTGTGTGTCTGTCCAGGTGATGCGCGGGTGCTGAAGGATGTGGGCAGGGCCCTGGTCCTCTATAAGAGGAGCATCATGCTCTACTCTGCCTACAGCCGTAAGCGCCGGGGCTGCTGTGACGAGGCGGAGGTGGAGCAGTACGCAGCGCTGGTGGGACAGACCTGTGCTGAGAGGATGCTGCTGTACCGTGCCTAGCAACACAGCCACTCCCTCCTCTTCCACCTATACAACCCCTCTCTCTCTGTCTGAGTGTCTCTGTCTCTCTGTCTCTCTCTCTGTCTCTCTCTCTCTCTGTCTGAGTGTCTCTCTGTCTCTCTCTGTCTGTCTCTCTCTCTCTGTCTCTCTCTCTGTCTCTGTGTGTGTGTCTGTGTGTGTGTGCTGCTTCACTCTAAAGCCTCACCCAGCTTAGCTCTCCACATATAGGCCCAACCATGTATGTACCATGTATGTGTGCATGTTACTCACCTGTCAGTCTGTGCACCTTGTCTCTAAATCAGCAGTGTTCTATCTGTCACATGTTCCAAGGAAGACTCCCGACTCAGTTTCAGGGAACACTTCCTACCAGTGGAATGTTGATTTGAAACATTCATAGTATTGCATTTATGACTTCATTATAATCCTGCTGCTGCAGTCCCTGTGAGTGACTCTGCAGTCCCTGATCTGGACTCATCAAGATGGAGCTGCCATGCCACCAAAACCATGCACAAAAAACTACATGATCTCGTTGATTTGTGAATAACAAACCTTGTATGTTTGTTTGTATTCTTGTTTCTGGGTTTCACATATAGAGCTTTATTTGTGGTTTGTTTTATTATCCATAATTTTCTTTTTGTTTCAACAAATAAAATAACTGAGATCCAGCTTCAGTCTGCTGCCTCATCATGCAGCTTCATGAATACACACACACACACACACACCAAGCCACACACACACCAAGCCACACACACACACCAAGCCACACACACACACCAAGCCACACACACACCAAGCCACACACACACACCAAGCCACACACACACACCAAGCCACACACACACACCAAGCCACACACACACACCAAGCCACACACACCAAGCCACACACACACACACACCAAGCCACACACACACCAAGCCACACACACACACCAAGCCACGCACACACACCAAGCCACACACACACCAAGCCACACACACACACCAAGCCACACACACACACCAAGCCACACACACACACCAAGCCACACACACACACACCAAGCCACACACACACACACCAAGCCACACACACACACCAAGCCACACACACACCAAGCCACGCACACCAAGCCACACACGCACACCAAGCCACACACGCACACCAAGCCACACACGCACACCAAGCCACACACACACACCAAGCCACACACACACACCAAGCCACACACACACCAAGCCACACACACACACCAAGCCACACACACACACCAAGCCACACACCAAGCCACACACACACCAAGCCACACACACACACCAAGCCACACACACACAAAGTCAAAAGACATTGCATATTGTTCTCAGTACAACCCAAGTTCATTCTGGACAATTAGATTGTTGTGGCAAGGCAGGCAACAGCTCTGTAGTGTCGAGCGCTAACCCGAACAGTGTTCTAGCTCTCCAGAGCTATTGTGTTCAGACATGTCCTTCTGAATTTCGGTCATGATGGTCACTTTGTCAAAGCTCTTCCATGTCTAGATGTTGTATAAATCACCAGAATTCCTGTTGAGAGAACTCTCCCTGAAGGCTTCTCTTACCTGCTCCTGCTCATACTGCACATCTGCTCTGACACAACTCCACAACACGCTGATTAGTGATCGATAACAAGGGCTGTTCTGTTACATTTAGTCATTTAGCAGACGCTCTTATCCAGAGCGACTTACAGTGGTACAGGGACATTCCCCCGAGGCAAGTAGGGTGAAGTGCCTTGCCCAAGGACACAACGTCATTTTGCAGAGCCGGGAATCGAACCGGTAACCTTTAGATTACTAGCCCGACTCCCTAACCGCTCAGCCACCTGACTAACCCTGTTACTGACAGGAAACATGATCGAAGCTGTTAAGAGTCGAGTCTAACAGTCTGGACTGTTCAGCAATACAAGCTTGTTCTCCTGAATCTACAGTTGACTAGTTCCTGCTTACTCCAACTACAAGTTTAGTTTCCAGTTCACAGCTTTGGTTAAGAATGGTCCCATTATCACAATGTTACCCTCTAAACACTTCAGCATGGTGATGTGAGTGTGAGGCTGGTCTTGAGGTGGACAGATTGACCCAGAGGAAGGGAGAGGAACGAGGGATGACCACCAACAAAACTCAGCAAGGATTGTTCTTGCTCCGGCTTTAACTTATGGATATTCATCCCTCCATCAGCGTTGCCACAACCGCTGATGGAGGGAAAAAACTAAGAAGGAAATCAATCTACAGCCTCACTCTTTACAGAACAATCTAGTCCGTAAAGTAGAATAATATACACAGCCTATGCCTATTATGTGTATATTACTACTGCTGTTCATCAGTAGTATTTACAGAACGTTCACAGAGAAGGACAGGAAGATGCTAAGCCAGCGTATTTATGCTTTTGTTTAATCCAAAAATGTAAAATGTTGTGAAAATAAAATCTACACTTTAAAAAAGATGGAAGCTGCCCGGAGTTGGAATGTGGAGTTGCAGAGGGATGTGACATCACATGTGACATCACATCCTGGACCAAATGCACCAATGTCAGGTAAGCTGGAGCCTGCAGGTTGTTTGAACAGCCAGCTGAATAAAGAACTGTTCTTTCAATGGTTTCCTGTTCGTAAACAACTGTCAGCATGTCGTTTCATCTCTCTGCCCCCGTTTCTGAGTTTATCTTTCTGTATTCAGGATTTCTTTCAACAACTGCAGGGGCAGAATCTAAACACAGTACACAGTCTGTGTGTCTGTACAAACACTGTTTACTCTGAGTCTTGTACGTGTGGGCTGGTCACCTGCTTTGATTGGCTGCCGCCTCGGAGTAACGTGAATGTAGTGTTAGTTGTTATGGTGTTCTGGTGTTTCTGTGCATGCAAGCATATGTGTGTGTTGGAGCGTATGCCTGTGAGTGGATGTGTGTGTGTGCTGCTTCCCAGTGTGTTTGTGTGTTCTGGTGTTCCTCTGCCAGCGGAAGCTCCAGGCTGGAGGAAGTGCTGCACTGCTTTGTGATCCAAGCCCCCGGATCACAAAGCATCCTAACCCTACCCTAACCCGAGCCCTTTCTGATGGGGATTATCTGAGGGACGGGGGCGCCCACTCACACTGGGCCCCTGTCACACAGATTCAACACACCCTCACTGACCCTCCACTGTCCTGACTCTGTCTCCCTCTGTGTCTCTCCCTCAGTCTGTCACTCTCCCCCCCTCTCTCTCTCCCCCATCTCTCTATCCCCCTCTCTCTTTCTCTTCTCCCCCTCTCTCTTCCCCCTCTCTCTCTTCCCCCCTCTCTCTCTCTCCCCCCCTCTCTCTTCCCCCCTCTCTCTCTCCCCCCCTCTCTTTTTGACCCCTCTCTCTCCCCCCCTCTCTCTTCCCCCCTCTCTCTCTCTCCCCCCCTCTCTTTTTCCCAGTCTCTCTCCCCCCCTCTCTCTCTCCCCCTCACTCTCTCTCTCTCTCCCCTCTCTCTCTCCCCCCTCTGTCTCTCTCTCCTTCTCTTTCCCCCTCTGTCTCTCTCCCCCCTCTCTCTCTCCCCCCTCTGTCTCTCTCCCCCCTCTGTCTCTCTCTCCCCCTCTCTCTCCCCCCTCTGTCTCTCTCTCTTCTGTCTGACCCTCTCCCTGCTTGGATTTTAAAGCATCTCACCTTGTTTTTCTTGATTAGATGATTTAAGGGGGAATCCAGAAGATTTTTATTTGAATGTTATAAAATGTGAAAATCTTCAGTTCTTAATCAGTCAAGCAACCACTCAAAATAAACTTATTTTGTTATGGTCTCTCTAGACTTGGGGGAGAGACTCACTTGGTTGGCATAGTGACTCTTGCACAGTGGCTCCTTGGCAGTAAAATGGGCTCCACACATGTACCCCCCTCTGCCTCTGTCCCTCCTACAGCCCTCTCTCTCATCTCTTGGCCTGACTGTTTACTCTCTTTCTCTCTCAATCTCCTCTCTCTCTTCTCTTTCTCTTCTCTCTCTCTCAATCTCCTCTCTCTCACTCTCTCTCTCTCTGTCTGTCTGTTTGTCTCTCCGTCCCAGCAGCTGTATTCCCGCTGGTGTTGTCATCCTGATGGTTGTAGGAGTTAGGGGGGGAGGGGTCTTATCTCCCTCCTCTCCTACCTCCCCTCAACTCTATAAAAAACTCCACCTTCAGTTATGTACTCCGCTGGCTCTCCCCCTCCTCCCCTGCCTCTCCCACCTCCACCTCTCCCCCTCCTCCCCTGCCTCTCCCACCTCCACCTCTCCCCCTCCTCCCCTGCCTCTCCCACCTCCACCTCTCCCCCTCCTCCCCTGCCTCTCCCACCTCCACCACTCCCCCTCCTCCCCTGCCTCTCCCACCTCCACCTCTCCCCCTCCTCCCCTGCCTCTCCCACCTCCACCTCTCCCCCTCCTCCCCTGCCTCTCCCACCTCCACCACTCCCCCTCCTCCCCTGCCTCTCCCACCTCCACCACTCCCCCTCCTCCCCTGCCTCTCCCACCTCCACCACTCCCCCTCCTCCCCTGCCTCTCCCACCTCCACCAATTGTTTTCCAATATCTTCTGTTGTGTTTGCCTGCAGTGTGAATCAAAGGCAAACAGTAGGCTACTGCGCCCATGAAGTGTCGTTTAGGCAACAATTTGTATTTATAATACTATGTAAGTCCTTTGTTCAATTCATGCAGTAACTTGGACAAGTAACGCAAGTTACTTAAATAAGTAACTGTAATAATATTACTCAATGTCAAAAAGTACAATTTATATTACTTTGTTACTCACTTAAGTAATTATATTATGTAACGTGTTATATTACATAAAGTGTTACCCCCAACACTGCTCCTCCCCCCCCCAACCTCTCTCCCCCCTCTCCACCTATCCCCCTCCTCCCCTGCCTCTCCCACCAACTCCTCACACCCTAACCCAGCTAGAGGTGAGGCCCCTCTTCCCCCTCCTCCCTTCCCCACCAAGCCCATGAAACGAAGAGTCCATGTTTGCGTAGCTGTAAATCCTGCCCTCCTGAATGCCCCTGTTGTGTCGAAGGAGAGCTTGGCATCTCCACAGGAACTTGCTGTGTTTGAGGGGAGCTGGCCCTGAGAGAGCAGAAATGTCTCAACAATTAAGAGAATAAAAACAGTGATATTTACGGCTGCTCGGCCCGGTGGGGTGAGTTAGCTCCGGCAGTACAGTGAGGGATTCAGAACTTGTTTTTCTATTATGTTTTTTCACCTCCCGTCTCTTGTTGCTGTTTTAAACATATTTCTGTGTATCGCAAAGGTCCTGCGAATATAAACCATCATATAATTACCTCCATTGTAAAATCAACAAGCACAAAACTGTTCACTCGATTAAATTAGTAGATGCAGGTCTCTCTCTGCCTCTCTCTACTAGAGACAGGTCTCTCTCTGCCTCGTACTGCCTCTCTCTGCCTCTCTGCTAGTGAGCTTCTTCATTCACACCCCAGCTCATGTTGTAATCTCAGCTGGATCTCACATCTGTGCTGTAAAGACGACCATGTTACTACTGATACTAATAGACCATAATACCTTAATAAGCTGTTTTTCCAACAGTTCCTATTGTTCAGCTGATTGTGTTTCAGCTAAATCCTTTCACAGTGTGCTGCTTAATGGAATCATTCTGTTTGTTTCCACTACAAATGAGCAGAAATGAAAGGGCCTGATGAAGTGGGGATGTTTTGCTGCCAGCTGTGCACTAGTATCCTCCCTTTGGCCAGAGGAAATCCTACATATACTTCAGTAAAAAGTAGCCATTACTTCTACCTGTTTAGTGTCATGCTGGTAACTGGACCTCACATCATATTAATACATTAATACAAAAAGGCACTATAGCACATTTGCCAGGAATCCTTTTTTACACCGACAATTTTAAACATATCCCTCATGTATATATGACCATGATCAGGAATGTCTCTATTCTTAGTCATGTCGACATTATTAACTCCCTCTGTCTGTCTTTTTTTCCCCACACACAGTGAAAATAGGAGGCTAGAGAACAGAGATGAAAGCAGAGCAGAGTACAATAGAGTATAGTACAGTCCTCATCAAGTACTCATCAATGATGCAACCTTTTGATGCTATATTTTTTCAACCTTTGAAAACGAAAAAATAAATCTACCTTTTGAAACATTAGTTATTTTTTATTTATTTAACCTTTAGAAACCATTTTTTACAAAAATATTTTCAAAAAGAAAAAGCACCTTGTGAAAATGTTGTTCACATTCTTTTTTTCACAACCTTTTAGAAACCTTTTGGGTTTCAGGGCCCTCTCTTTTCATTGTCTGTGAGAAAACAAGTTTTTTTCAAAATAAATATTTAGGGTACAATATTTTTTTTTCCAAAACATTTCTTCCAAAACATTTCTTCCAAAACATTTCTTCCAAAACATTTCTTCCAAAATATTTTACCCGAAATATTTTTCTCTTTCTTTCTCTCTTTCTTTCTATCTTTCTTTCTCTCTTTCTTTCTCTATTTCTTTCTCTCTCTCTGTCTTTCTTTCTTTCTGTCTCTCTTTCTCTTGCTGTCTGTCTCTGTCTCTCTCTCTCTCCTCTTTAGCATGGAGATCCATTCCAGATTATCCACGCTCAGCCCAGACCTCTGCTCTCAGGCCCCTCCACGCTCAGCCCAGACCTCTGCTCTCAGGCCCCTCCACGCTCAGCCCAGACCTCTGCTCTCAGGCCCCTCCACGCTCAGCCCAGACCTCTGCTGTCAGGCCCCTCAGACCAGTCCAGTCTGCTCTGCGGGTGGTCATGGCATCCACATGTAGGGGCAGCAGCAGGGATAGGGGTAGGGGCAGGGATAGGGGTACGGGTATTTGTAGTTGAAGGGGTAGGGTGACTATTTGTTGGATGGAGGAAAGGAGAGGGGGAGGGAGAATAGGAAGTGAACTGAAGTCACTGACCAGCCTGGTCTGAGGAGGCTCCAGTTCCACACGCCTGGTGTTGTGTAACTGAGTTAGTAGTCCCAGCTTGGTGTTGTGTAACTGAGTTAGTATTCCCACCCTGGTGTTGTGTAACTGAGTTAGTAGTCCCAGCTTGGTGTTGTGTAGCTGAGTTAGTAGTCCCACCCTGGTGTTGTGTAACTGAGTTAGTAGTCCCACCCTGGTATTGTGTAACTGAGTTAGTAGTCCCAGCTTGGTGTTGTGTAACTGAGTTAGCAGTCCCAGCTTGGTGTTGTGTATTTGAGTTAGCAGTCCCACCCTGGTGTTGTGTAACTGAGTTAGTAGTCCCAGCTTGGTGTTGTGTATTTGAGTTAGCAGTCCCAGCTTGGTGTTGTGTATTTGAGTTAGCAGTCCCACCCTGGTGTTGTGTAACTGAGTTAGTAGTCCCAGCTTGGTGTTGTGTAACTGAGTTAGTAGTCCCACCCTGGTGTTGTGTAACTGAGTTAGTAGTCCCAGCTTGGTGTTGTGTAACTGAGTTAGTAGTCCCACCCTGGTGTTGTGTAACTGAGTTAGTAGTCCCAGCTTGGTGTTGTGTAACTGAGTTAGCAGTCCCAGCTTGGTGTTGTGTATTTGAGTTAGCAGTCCCACCCTGGTGTTGTGTAACTGAGTTAGTAGTCCCAGCTTGGTGTTGTGTAGCTGAGTTAGTAGTCCCACCCTGGTGTTGTGTAACTGAGTTAGTAGTCCCACCCTGGTGTTGTGTAACTGAGTTAGTAGTCCCAGCTTGGTGTTGTGTAACTGAGTTAGCAGTCCCAGCTTGGTGTTGTGTATTTGAGTTAGCAGTCCCACCCTGGTGTTGTGTAACTGAGTTAGTAGTCCCAGCCTGGTGTTGTGTAACTGAGTTAGCAGTCCCACCCTGGTGTTGTGTAACTGAGTTAGTAGTCCCAGCTTGGTGTTGTGTATTTGAGTTAGCAGTCCCACCCTGGTGTTGTGTAACTGAGTTAGTAGTCCCAGCTTGGTGTTGTGTAACTGAGTTAGCAGTCCCACCCTGGTGTTGTGTAACTGAGTTAGCAGTCCCACCCTGGTGTTGTGTAACTGAGTTAGTAGTCCCAGCTTGGTGTTGTGTAACTGAGTTAGTAGTCCCACCCTGGTGTTGTGTAACTGAGTTAGTAGTCCCAGCTTGGTGTTGTGTAACTGAGTTAGTAGTCCCACCCTGGTGTTGTGTAACTGAGTTAGTAGTCCCAGCTTGGTGTTGTGTAACTGAGTTAGCAGTCCCAGCTTGGTGTTGTGTATTTGAGTTAGCAGTCCCACCCTGGTGTTGTGTAACTGAGTTAGTAGTCCCAGCTTGGTGTTGTGTAACTGAGTTAGTAGTCCCACCCTGGTGTTGTGTAACTGAGTTAGTAGTCCCAGCTTGGTGTTGTGTAACTGAGTTAGTAGTCCCACCCTGGTGTTGTGTAACTGAGTTAGTAGTCCCAGCTTGGTGTTGTGTAACTGAGTTAGCAGTCCCAGCTTGGTGTTGTGTATTTGAGTTAGCAGTCCCACCCTGGTGTTGTGTAACTGAGTTAGTAGTCCCAGCTTGGTGTTGTGTAGCTGAGTTAGCAGTCCCACCCTGGTGTTGTGTAACTGAGTTAGCAGTCCCACCCTGGTGTTGTGTAACTGAGTTAGTAGTCCCAGCTTGGTGTTGTGTAACTGAGTTAGTAGTCCCACCCTGGTGTTGTGTAACTGAGTTAGTAGTCCCAGCTTGGTGTTGTGTAACTGAGTTAGTAGTCCCACCCTGGTGTTGTGTAACTGAGTTAGTAGTCCCAGCTTGGTGTTGTGTAACTGAGTTAGCAGTCCCAGCTTGGTGATGTGTATTTGAGTTAGCAGTCCCATCCTGGTGTTGTGTAACTGAGTTAGTATTCCCAGCTTGGTGAGGTCACAGCAATGCTGCACACTACACACCCCCTCCTCTGGTGAACTAGTAACACCCGCCACAAATCCCTATCTGGCCACAGGACTTGCTGAATGTGCAGAAAGTGCAGGAGGAGAGGGGGAGCTGAAGGAAACAGGGAGAATAGTGGGCTGCCATGCAAACTAAATGCAGGTTTTGTATATTTGAAGTCCATATTGAAAAAAAGGAAAGAATGGAGAGAAATCCACATTGCTGGCAGGGCGCTTGTTTCGTTTGGCTGTTAATCCCAGTACAGTTCCAGCCAATCATTATACAGGAATCCAGAAAAATGGGGGAAAATAAACTGCCTTGTGCTCCATCTCTCTCTCCCTCTCTTTCCCTGTCTTTCTCTCTCTCTTTCCATATCTTGCCCTCTGCCTCTCCCTGTCTCTCCTTCTCTCTCTCCCTCTCTCTTCCTCTCTCTCCTTCTCTCTTCCTCTCTCTCCCTCTCTCTCCCTCTCTCTCCCTCTCTCTCTCCCTCTCTCTCCCTCTCTCTCTTTCTCTCTGTGGTCAGGGTTCGTCTGTGGCCAGTGTGGAGCCTGGTGGTTTGGTGATCTAGGCCTCAAGCCTTCAGTAAACAGGAGCCCGGAGAGGGACTCTTCCTGCTGCAACCACATTACTAGAACCTCTTTACACAACACTAACCTAACCCTAGAACCCTCTAACCAAACCGTAGAACCCTGTAACCTAACCCTAAAATCCAAACCCGAAGCAGGGGGATCCACTTGTGGTCCCCTCCATCACCAGACCTTCAGCTGGGCCAGCAGGGGATAAAGGACTGGTCTGGGATAAAGGACTGGTCTGGGATAAAGGACTGGTCTGGGATAAAGGACTGGTCTGGGATAAAGGACTGGTCTGGGATAGATGGGGCTTTCTGGGCCACATGCTCACACAGCTCGAAGGTGTTCTCCCTCAGACACACACACACACACCTCACTGGCAGTAAAAGAAATAGTGAGTCCCTCCACCCCCCTGGTGTGAGGTCATGTCTCTCTACTTCGCCCTGTCTGAGGGGTACTCACTCTTAAACACACGTCCTGGTTTACACAGTTTCCTTAATTCACCAATTCGTCACCACCGTATATTAGGTCTCAACATTTAAATATTTAATATTCCTGTTCTCAAAGAAAAACACAGAAATTATCATATCAAGTCATCTCAGAAATTATTATCCAAAATAATCAACCAATAAATGCTCCTTGGGGATTTCCACAAAAGAACATTATTGAGTCTCTCAAACTATCCCCCTGCAGATGATATAGTCTCCCATCAGACAGCCCCCTCTCTCTCTCCCCCTCTCCCCTCCTCCCTTCTCCTCTCCTCTCCTCTCCCCTCTCTCTCTCTCTCCCCTCCTCCCCTCTCCTCCTCCCCTCTCCTCTTGCTTCTCAAATCCTCCTCTCCTCCTCTCCTCTCCTCTCCTCTCCTTCCTCCCCTCCTCTCCCCTCCTCTCTTCCTCTCTCCTCTCCACTACCTCAAGCCCCTCTCTCTCTCTCTCTCCTGTCACTGAGCAGGCACAAGTAAAGTGCAACTGTGCTGTAGTGACTGGAGCAGGGGAGAGGGGGGTTGGGGTAGTGGGGGGGAGGTACACGGAGGAGGGGATGGGGTGTTTGGGGGGAAGATATTTTGTTAGTCAAGAGAATGACAGGCAGGGTGGGGTGAAGAGGGTGCATTTTCTGTATGTGAGTTTGCAGAGGGTAAGGGTGGGTAAGAGGGTGTAGCAGCAGAGGGTAAGGTGGGGGTAAGAGGGTAGTAGCAGCAGAGGGTAAGGTGGGGGTAAGAGGGTGTAGCAGCAGAGGGTAAGGTGGGGGTAAAAGGGTGTAGCAGCAGAGGGTAAGGTGGGGGTAAGAGGGTTGTAGCAGCAGAGGGTAAGGTGGGGGTAAGAGGGTGTAGCAGCAGAGGGTAAGGTGGGGGTAAGAGAGGGTAAGGTGGGGGTAAGAGGGTAAGGTGGGGGTAAGAGGGTAAGGTGGGGGTAAGAGGGTAAGGTGGGGGTAAGGTGCGGGTAAGGTGGGGGTAAGAGGGTAAGGTGGGGGTAAGAGGGGGTAAGGTGGGGGTAAGAGGGTGTAGCAGCAGAGGGTAAGGTGGGGGTAAGAGGGTGTAGCAGCAGAGGGTAAGGTGGGGGTAAGAGGGGGTAAGGTGGGGGTAAGAGGGGGTAGAGGGAGGGAGAGAGCGAGGGAGAGAGCGAGGGAGAGAGGGAGGGGAGAGAGCGAGGGAGAGAGGGAGGGAGAGAGCGAGGGAGAGGAGCGAGGGTGAGAGGGAGGGAGAGAGGGAGGGAGAGAGGGAGGGAGAGAGCGAGGGAGAGAGGGAGGGAGAGAGCGGAGGGAGAGAGGGAGGAGAGAGCGAGGGAGAGAGCGAGGGAGAGAGGGAGGGAGAGAGCGAGGGAGAGAGGGAGGGAGAGAGCGAGGGATGAGAGCGAGGGAGAGAGGGAGGGAGAGAGCGAGGGAGAGAGGGGAGGGAGAGAGCGAGGGAGAAGAGCGAGGGAGAGAGCGAGGGAGAGAGCGAGGGAGAGAGGGAGGGAGAGAGGGAGGGAGAGAGCGAGGGAGAGATGAATGGAGAGAGCGAGGGAGAGAGGGAGGAGGGAGAAGCCTCCAGGATGAGGGAGAGAGAAGCAGATGTAGGGGCTCTATTGGGCTGTACTGGGGCTGTATTGGGGGCTGTACTGGGGCTGTACTGGGGGCTGTACTGGGGGCTGTACTGGGGCTGTACTGGGCTGTATTGGGGGCTGTACAGGGGCTGTACTGGGGCTGTATTGGGGCTGTTTTGGGGGCTGTACTGGGGCTGTACTGGGGCTGTATTGGGGCTGTACTGGGGCTGTACTGGGGCTGTATTGGGGCTGTATTGGGGGCTGTACTGGGGGCTGTACTGGGCTGTACTGGGGCTGTATTGGGGGCTGTACTGGGGCTGTACTGGGGCTGTACTGGGGCTGTACTGGGGCTGTATTGGGGCTGTATTGGGGGCTGTACTGGGGCTGTACTGAGCTGTACTGGGCTGTACTGGGGGCTGTACTGGGCTGTACTGGGGCTGTATTGGGGGCTGTACTGGGGCTGTACTGAGGCTGTACTGGGGCTGTACTGAGGCTGATTGGGGCTGTACTGAGGCTGTACTGGGGCTGTATTGGGGCTGTACTGGGGCTGTACTGAGGCTGTACTGGGGCTGTACTGGGGCTGTACTGGGGCTGTATTGGGGGCTGTACTGGGCTGTACTGGGGCTGTACTGGGGCTGTATTGTGGGCTGTACTGGGGCTGTACTGAGGGCTGTACTGGGGCTGTACTGAGGCTGTACTGGGGCTGTACTGGGGCTGTATGGGGGCAGTACTGGGGCTGTACTGGGGCTGTACTGGGGCTGTACTGAGGCTGTATTGGGGCTGTATTGGGGGCTGTACTGGGGCTGTACTGGGGCTGTACTGGGGCTGTACTGGGCTGTATTGGGGCTGTACTGGGGCTGTACTGGGGCTGTACTGGGGCTGTATGGGGGCTGTACTGGGGCTGTACTGGGGCTGTACTGGGCTGTACTGGGGCTGTACTGGGGCTGTACTGAGGCTGTACTGGGGCTGTACTGGGGCTGTACTGGCTGGCTGTACTGGGGCTGTATTGGGGGCTGTACTTGGGGCTGTACTGGGGCTGTATGGGGTTGGCTGTACTGGGGGCTGTACTGGGCTGTATTGGGACAGGTCCAGGCCTTCCCTGCGTCCTGGGGTGAGCATGCTCGCTCCCTGGGCTTATTTATGAGCTGGGCCCAACAAGGAGAGCACATGCCCCGAGTGCATTCCTACACACTCACACACACGCACACACACACAATGCTGATAAGGAGAAATGATGAAGAGATCTCTCATGATCTCATATCAGGATCTCATGCTGAGTGCACGATTACAAGCTGACTCTCATCACCAGCCTTCC
>NC_085023.1:22584946-22678366 GCF_963692335.1 Osmerus eperlanus
CAGCACTCAGCTCAGACCCAGTCCCATTCAGCCTCCACACCAGAGCCCCTAACCTAAGCCTAGCTACCATGGACAGTTGGTCTTACACACTTACCCTGGAAAACACATTCATGACTTTGAAGAAATGTGTGTGTGTTTGCATGAAAGAGAGAGTTTGTGTGCTTTCAACCAGAGTACAGAAATGTTCATGTCATTAATTTTGCACACATCAAAGTAATATAAAATATTGCAGCAAAAGATAAAGGATAAAACTGTGTTCAAACCCAACGCAAAGCAAATTTTTCGCACGGCAAGATTGCATGTAAAGTCAATGCAAACACGTGGAATTTGCGCAATTCGCGTCAATCGCGTCTTATTTCGCTTCAGTTGAACATTTTCAACTCAAGTGAAATATGACGCTGTGTCGCCGAGAGTTTATCACTGTTGAGACGTCACTGACGTTTTAGAAGAAATGGAGGGCAAGAGTATTGTAGCTGTCTGTGGGCGTCCTCTGCTATAGACACTACTTCGTATTTGTTTATAGTAGTCATTTCAAACATGATTTACGCTGAAAAAATACGGTTGGTTTTGCGTTTGGTGTGAACACAGCATAAAGGTCTACAGTCTTTTGGTGGTCGTTGTCAAGGTATTGTCAAGATATTTACCAGACACATTGCAAAGCATTCGGGGTGTGTGGGGGAAGGTCTGGGGGTCTGGGGGGGGCCCCCAAGTCTGACTATGAAGAAGACTAAAGTCAGAGAGGGGATGGTCATGTGGAGGTTGATGAGGAACTCTGCTCTGCTCTGTTCTCAGCAGATATGTGTGATGGGTCACAGTTGAAAACATTTACCTAACGAAGATCTACACTGCTTTATGTCTTTGTGAATGAAAGTATCAGTTGTTTGGAATCATTGACGTTTGTAGGTGTGTGTGATGCATATATGTGGTGTTGGTGGTTGGGGATGGGGAGAACAGTCGTCATGGTCACGGGCTAGCGGCCTCACCAGCCCCCCCCCCCCTCTGAGGGGACACATGGTACTAAGCCCCCCAACAGCCAGCCACACCACAGGACCCCCTCTCACACCAGCCAGCCAGCCTGGCGCCCAGATGGAGGCTGCTCGCCACACACACACACAGGCGGGCACACACACACACACACACATACACACACAAACACACACTCATGCATACATGCAAGCAGACAAACACACACACACACATACACACACACACTCATGCATACATGCAAGCAGACAAACACACACACATACACACACAGACATTGACACAGACACACTGACAAAGACAAACACAAACACACATTCACACAAATACACGCACGTGCACACACTCAAAAGCATAAAACATGATCACTTCATGGAAATGTAATACAGTAAACAACAACTCAGTAAACAACTCTCTAACCACAAAAAAACTCCTCTCTCGGGGTAGCAAACACAGTGAATAAACATGCCCAGTCATCAGATTGTTCAGTGTGAAAGCATCAGCAGCTAAGATGAGCAAACTACTATGTCTAATCAGAGGGGAACATTCCCCCATGTGATCGACACGCACACATCAGATCAATATTTGGACATTCTGGAATGATCCCCGATAAGAAGCCAGTGTTAGAGAGTTTATTTACCCAGGGTTTGTAGATAATCACTTTCCACATGGTCAGCAGGGGGAGCGGGGTCTACTAGAACAGTGTCTGGTTGGTCTCTGCTGGTGGTCAAGAACCAGGATTCCCAGGCCCTATACTCCCCCTATCCTCCCTCCTATCCTATCCCCCCCCCCTCCTCCTCCCCCCTCCTCCCCCCCCTCCTCCTCCCCCTCCTCCTCCCCCTCCTCCTCCCCCTCCTCCCCTCCCTCCTCCCCCCCCCCTCCTCCTCCTCCTCCTCCTCCTCTGCCTGGTTAATGTTTACAGGTTTATTGAACTGCCTCTTCAGGCTAATGGAAGACTAACAACATGATTGTGATTAACACATCAAGCCTGGGCCTGGCCAGAGAACAATTTGGCTCCTCAATCTGCAAACTAAACAAGCCAGAGGTGCTCTGTGTTGTCACCCTCTGATTGACCCCTCTCTCCCCTCTCCCTCACCCTCATCCTCACTCCCAATCTCTCCCCCCTCTCTCCCCCTCTCTCCCTCACCCTAACCCTCCCCTCTCTCCCCCTCTCTCCCTCACCCTAACCCTCCCTCTCCCCTTCTCTCCCTCTCTCCCCTTCACCCTCCCCTCACCCTCTCTCCCCCTCACCCTCACTCACCCTCTCTCACCCTCTCTCCCTCACCCTAACCTCCCTCTCCCCTCTCTCCCTCACCCTAACCCTCCCTCTCCCCCTCTCTCCCTCACCCTAACCCTCCTCTCCCCCTCTCTCCCTCACCCTAACCCTCCTCTCCCCTCTCTCCTCACCCTAACCCTCCCTCTCTCCCCCTCTCTCCCTCACCCTAACCCTCCCTCTCTCCCCCTCTCTCCCTCTCTCTTCCCCTTCACCCTCACCCTCTTCTCCCCTCACCCTCTCTCACCCTCTCTCCCCCTCACTGATGCCAGGGTATCATGCCTCCCCTCCTTTTCTCTCTTTCTTTCTTTCTTTCTTTCTTCTCCAGCTCATCCTCCTCTTTCATCATATTATCTTCTTCTCTCTGACCTCTTTCTTTCAGGGATGGTAAATGTGCGTCACACTCCTACAAAAACAAGCCGTCAGAAGTCCATTTGAGACGAGGTGTGAAATCTGTCCACTCCCTCCTCTCTGCAGTCTCTCCTCCCCCGGCCTCTCTGCAGTCTCTCCTCCCCCAGCCTCTCTGCAGTCTCTCCTCCCCCAGCCTCTCTGCAGTCTCTCCTCCCCCAGCCTCTCTGCAGTCTCTCCTCCCCCAGCCTCTCTGCAGTCTCTCCTCCCCCAGAGGTTAGAGGTCCCCAGCTCACCCCAGCGCCTCTGTGACAGGACCCCCCGATTCTCAGCCCCTCACAGCCTGTTCAATAATAACAACCATAAAAATAACCAGCCAGAAGTTACGGCAGCTTTACCAAAGTATTTACAAGACAATCCCTAAGCCAACGGAGTAATGCAAGTGGGAACAGTGAAGAGTGAAATATGAATGTCAGGTTTTCATTAACTAAAAGACAGCCTGGAGGTGTACATGACCATCTCCTCTCTTGCCCTCCTCTCACTCTCTTTCTCTCTGTTCTCTCTGTTCACTGTTCTCTCTCTCCCTTTCTTTCTACCCAGCTCTCCCGAACCCCCTCCCTCCACACACACTCACACACTCACACACACACACACCACACACACACACGCACACACACTCCATCCCCCGCCAGCAGCCCCCACTCTCTTGGTGTGGTGTGAAGGACCGGGGAGGTACGTAGTGTGGCCAGTTGTTTGTTGTCACAGTCAATTATGGTGACGCACTGGAGCAGTGACAGCTCTCACTGGGTGGGAGAGGAGAGGGTCTCATAACCCGGGAGGAGGGAGGGAGGGAAGGAGAAGGGAGAAGGGAGAAGAAAGGAGGGAGTTGGGAGAGTAGAAAGAGAATGCAGGGAGGGGTAGTTAAAGTGAGCAGCCTCATCTACAGCCCATAGTGAGCAGTAGATGACTGGAGTGTCACTAAAACATTCCCACGTTTGATCTTTTGTGTTTGTGTAGATTGATCTCCCGGCCAGTTCAGAGATATTTCCTTAAAAACCCAAATCATTCACCGTATTTTGTCTTGAAGAGTGTTGAGAAGACTTCAGTCCAGTATTTCCCCTCCTGGTTTATAAATATGTTAACAAGCACTTGGTTAAAGTGGGTATGGTCTCTGCCCTCCTGCCCAGCCCAGGTTCTCCTGGAGAGAGGAGGTGTTGTAGACCAGGTTTTCCTGGAGAGAGGAGGTGCTGGAGACCAGGTTATCCTGGAGAGAGGAGGTGCTGTAGACCAGGTTCTCCTGGAGAAAGGAGGTGTTGTAGACCAGGTTCTCCTGGAGAAAGGAGGTGCTGTAGACCAGGTTCTCCTGGAGAGAGGAGGTACTGTAGACCAGGTTCTCCTGGAGAAAGGAGGTGTTGTAGACCAGGTTCTCCTGGAGAAAGGAGGTGCTGTAGACCAGGTTCTCCTGGAGAGAGGAGGTGCTGTAGACCAGGTTCTCCTGGAGAGAGGAGGTGCTGTAGACCAGGTTCTCCTGGAGAGAGGAGGTGCTGTAGACCAGGTTCTCCTGGAGAGAGGAGGTGCTGTAGCGGGCCACGCGTTGAGGGACAGGCCGTTCACAAGCTGCCGTTGTGCAACCGGCTAATTTACCAGCATGAGTGCGTAACGGCAGACAACAATGTAAATCTGTCAGTCTGGGCTCTGAAGGTATGCAAGCCACAACACGGAGCGGAGCGCCGAGCCAACCTGCTCACAATCCCTCCTCTGTTATCCTGTCAGAGCAGGAAACCTTGCTGCAGGAGCAGCTCAACACACACACACACACACAACCACACACACAACCACACACACAACCACACACACTCACACACATTCTCACACACGTTCACACACACACACAACCACACAGACACATATTCACACACACCAATGTAGAGTAGAGCAGAGGAGAGTTTATGACGTAATGAACACAAGGAGACGGGGTAGGGTGAGGTGTTGGGTAATGTATAAGGTGATGTGGTTTGAGTTTGTACTTTAGATACAATGTTTTTGCACTGTGTCTTTCAACACGAACAGTTCCTTGGCCTTAACCACTGTAAGACTCTTACAACTATGAACTAGTCCTGATTATCTGCTACACATACTGCATGGGTTAGGTTTGGGGTTAGGGTTGGGCACGTTTGTACATTGCTTTGGAAAAAGAAGTGTATGTTAATGTGGGGCTGATCATGAGCAGGGAATCGAGACCACAGGCATGCCAAGGTCAGGCCTTTAAACTGCTGGTTTGGGGCGAGGGGTGATTTAGGTGCTGGGGGGAAGGGGAGGTGTTGAGCGCTATGCTGTTAATGACAGCAGGACACAGTGCAGAGTCTCTAGCCTGGGCTGGGGGGGAAGGGGAGGGGGTCAAAGGTGAGACAGCACATTTACTGACCCTGTGATTTATTCCCTGCCCCCCCCACTATAAACACAAGGAGAGCAGTGCATGATGGGAAAGCAGTGAACCTCCAGCTCTGTCCTCTTGTTGTTCCAGATTCCAGAAGGTTCTGTGAGCCATTCGGATATGCAGGGAACTTACTGACACGTAAGCAACCAGCATAAGTTGTCTTAGAGGTTAACTTTTGTTAACAGGAAGTACTTGGTCTGACTTTCCGCTGGGCCTGTAAACAGGAAGTACTTGGGCCTAACTTTCCGCTGGGCCTGTAAACAGGAAGTACTTGGGCCTGACTTTACGCTGGGCCTGTAAACAGGAAGTACTTGGGCCTGACTTTACGCTGGGCCTGTAAACAGGAAGTACTTGGGCCTGACTTTACGCTGAGCCTGTAAACAGGAAGTACTTGGGCCTAACTTTCCGCTGGGCCTGTAAACAGGAAGTACTTGGGCCTGACTTTACGCTGGGCCTGTAAACAGGAAGTACTTGGGCCTGACTTTACGCTGGGCCTGTAAACAGGAAGTACTTGGGCCTGACTTTACGCTGGGCCTGTAAACAGGAAGTACTTGGGCCTGACTTTACGCTGAGCCTGTAAACAGGAAGTACTTGGGCCTGACTTTACGCTGGGCCTGTAAACAGGAAGTACTTGGCCTGGCTGCGAGGGTGAGCTAACCAGACCCGGTGCTGTGACTCAGCAGCCAAGTCTGAACAATGTTTAACTGTTCTTCCTGCTGCTCCAGACAGAATGACTCTGCAGACCACCAGAGTCAGCACTAATGGATAACCTCCACCACACTCCACTGTGAGATATCACCACTGCAGTTAGCATCAAGCTCTGTGTCACTGCTGGCTATTGAATTTGTGGGACATGACTTTACACTCCAGTATAGGACAGGCAGAACTCAAGTTTGGGGAGGAATCTGCATAACTCTGCTGACAGGATCATCTTCACTGCAAAACAAGCAGATCCTTTTACGTATGGCACTGGACTATAACCACATTCAAATAATTCACATCTGAAAACAACAGGGTGTTTTGCTCACTAATGTTGGTTTCTGGGTCATCTCTGTTGGAACTGAATAACATTCAGTGTCTAAAGAGGAGCCAAGCTATCTATGCCAAGTTCACTGTCAGGGCGTGGATTGTCAAACCATTAAAAACCACCATATAAAGGCTGCCTAACTCCAGCTGGAGCCAGCAGCTAGCAGCTCTGATAATCATAGCAGTGATACTGTCCTTGTGGGATTCCAAACACACTATGCTTCTGCAAGCAGCACCCTGAGGTCTAGAGACCCCCACTTCTCCTCTCCCCTCTATGTGAGCATTGGGAACGACCCTTCACAACTCGGAAATGTCTGCTTCCCTTTCCATCTTCTAACCTCCTTCTGAGAGGAGTGTCTGTTTGTAAACTCAGACAGAATACAATTAGACTGGTATCAGGTGAGGATGAGCAGCACATGGTGGCTGGCGAATGGGAATCAGTTTTACGGCCCCTCAGGAAGGAGAGGTAGCTGCCTGTTGTTGATTAGCTCACTTCAGCAGCTCCTCTTTAGCATAGCAGCACAGTTTCCTCTCTGATGATGGAGAGGGAGAGCTCATGTATTGACTAAAACCCTCCAAGCATAGTTACTATGCTAGTAGTGTAGCCGGTGTGTGGTGAAACTCACTCCTCAAGTATGTAAAAGCCACCCGCGTCAACGAATTTCTAGCTTTTCGTTGGCGTAGTTGGTAGTGGCAGCGCTTGGGAAGTCAGAGGTGGTCGGTTCGACTCCTGGTCGGAGTGAACAGTGGCCCGTATACCTCTGACGGAGCTTGCAAGACCACGTCTGTTATAGTAGCATAGCATAGGTTCTGCAATTCCTATTTATAACCTTTAAAAACTATTATGGGATAGTAAGAGTTGTCAGAGTTATCGCTTCTTCCATCCCCCACTGGCAGGAGGGGGGGTAAAAGATGTGGGAGAGAGGGAGGACAACAGCAGGCTGCGTAGTCTCCCCTGCTCTGCTGCCTGGAGCACTGCTGGGCAGAAGCTAAGCGTGATGAGGTTTCTCCTGGGCTGTAAACCAAGATGGGAGAAGACTTGAACGTCCCTCCCCCATCTCTCACTCTCCCTTCCTCTGTTTCAACCCTGCTGCCACCTCTCCTCGCTGATGGCTTCACTGCTGGAGACAAACTGATGAAGCAAGAGAGAGCCATTCACACCCCCTTGCCTTTCACAAAAGGCCTTATTAGTTGCCCTCTTTAGAAAGAGTAGGAGAAGCCCCCTCCCTGGACTTCCATACTGGAAGAGAGAGAAAAAAGTTAGGGGAGATTAGCCTCTCTACCTCTCTCCCTCTGTTCCACTGCTCTCTCTTTCAGAGCCCTTTAGAAGCCCAGAGCCAATGAGAGAGACAGCTTGGAGTGGACTGCAGGGGCCCGCTGCTGAGAAGAGCCTGGGGCCATTGTAGTCAGGATCCCAGGAATGATCTTAACATTCACAGTCAGAGTCTGAGAGTCTACTGGGAGGGATCAACACATGTTTTCTTGAATCCTTATATTTGCTCATCTGCAGTAACAACTGCTGTTCAGAGTGACTTACAGTAATTTGGTGTAGGTACAAGAAATGTTGGCTAAAGTGAATTTGGTAGGCAAATGCTCAGAAGCTAGTTGATCCCAAATATGAATTAGTAAAATACCTCCTACTATGCGCTTATCGGTGTAACATTGCTTCTGTCCACAGGGCGGCGTTGTTACTGCGGGTTGCTAGTGGCCGAAAGGGAGAGGAGGACTATACACGCATGGGCCAAGTTTGTAGTGAGCGCCGTATGTTGAGCCGTCTCCGCGGGCGTACGGAGCAAGGCTCGTCATTTCTTTGAGGCAGAAGCGTACAACGGGGGACACTGAGTTTTGATTGGCGGAGGAAGGCAGAGCCAAAATCACTCTCGCCAGGAAACGGGTCGAATTTCAGGGGGGAGTGACACCCACTAGAGTGAGGGAGGGGGGCAGTGTGTGGGGACGTAAGGAGGAGAAAAAAATCTAGCTAGTAAACCTGACAAAGCGTCTGAGAACACAACTAGGATTGTCGGGGGAGAAGACGCCGAGCCGCGAGGGACCGTATATTGATGGATTCTATGTTCTTGGATAGTAGATCGGCGTTCATTTCCGCGCTCTAGTTCTCACACGTTGTGAGATTTGCATTTACAGTGCACTACTTTAGAACACTGACATAAATGCCTCTAAAAGAAACTTGCTGAGGAAGTGAAGTTTCGGGAACCTATGTTTTTCTGTCTGTTTTTGGAGGATATATGCATTGAAACGCGGATTTCTTCAAGTGCAGTGGACTACTAAATATTTTGGAATACATGAAACAATTTTTTTCTGTGATTTGAGTCGGTTCTTTTGGGTTCTGCTGCTTTAAGATTTGCATTTTTTGGTGCAGTGAGGAGTAAGAGCTACACATTCCTCTCTCGTTCCGGCCCGTGCATTCGGCTCTCTGCATGCAAACAGGAGATCTTCAACACTTTAGTCCGTCTTGGTGAGTATTTCAGAGTACTTTCCAACCCGCAGAATGTGTGAATATGTCGCGTAACGTCATGGCTTGGCTACCCTCGACCCTCTGACAGTCTGATCCAGATGCAGACCAGTCACCGCGCATCTCCCGTCATGTCTGGGAAAGTTGAGCTGGTAGCTTATCTTAACGTTGCTGTAGTTTTACAGATTTTCCTCAATTTTTTGTAAATAAAAAGAAAGAAAAAAAGCCAATCCTAGGCCTAAAATACGGACTTATTGTAAGAAGCATCAATGTAGGCCTTTACTTTTTCGACCCACAGTATTTCTTCGACGTGTAGATTCTTTGATTGTATTTTGTATGAGTAAAATAAGGCTACAAATTATGTATATTGAGCAAATCATAATTCAAGCAGACGAAAAAACGTATCACAGTATGCGCGCGGATATTTTCTTCTGGAGATTATAGATTACATTGTAAGCAAGTTTCAGTCTTTAAAACATTGAAATGCATTCCCCTGGCTGCATCATTCACTGTACTCTCCTTAACAACTATTAACGTAATTTTCTTGTAAAATTTTCCCATTGCCTTTATGGTGCCGATAATGTCAATTAATAATTTCTTGTTTAATTGTTTACGTTAGCCTACATTAATGGTGCCAATTATCCTGTGACCACAGTTGTTATTTCACTGCATTAAGATGGACCTCTAAATCACTGAGCGCTCTAAATGAGCCTTCATTGTAAAAAAAAAAAAAAAAAAACTGATTTGAATTTCAATAGGAATTCAATCAGTGCCAAGAAATTTCATTCAGAAGCCCTGGTTTAAAGGGGGGATATGGAAACTTGTGGACGTGCATAATGCTCCAATCCCTCAGGGATCCAAACCTGTTCGCCACCTAACTGCAGCATCCAGAATACTTAATGAAACGTTTACAACCCAAGATATGTTATGTAATGAAACAAACGTGCACTACACAAATGAAAAACTCCGTAAAGCCGAGGTAGGCTGTAACTGTAGCCTTTTGTTTAACCTTGCTTGCTGTCTACATCTATTGTATATAAATATAATATTTGAGTCTTCGATGTGTCCCTCGATTTAACCAGGTTAACCAGGTTACTACAACCTTTAGTTGGCCAAGACCCTAGTTCTCCACGCTGTCTCCAGCACGTGCATAAATCTGGCCTCAGTGATGTGATGCGCTTGTTCGGTCTTATTTGTGGCCCACGATCGGTTTTCTCCAGGGTCACTAGAGATGAAACGGAGCCTCTTGACACCTTGGCGGTTTGCTCCCGTCACATGACATGCATCTTTCGGGGTAAACTAATCAATATCTCGCAGCTGGAACAGAAGGCGCTCGAGGAAGCGTGACTTGGGTGCCGGTGCAGCAAGCTTCAACCCTCCCGAGACTCTTCAACCGGATTGAACCGCAGATGTCTAGCCAATACACTGGCGCAATCCTTAATGTCTTGTACTGAACGTGCTATTTAACGGTTTCCATTGATAAAATATTAATCTAAATTAATCGAAAGCAACAGGATTGATTAATCTGTTGTGCACTGGAAAAGTGGGAAAAATATAGGCCGACCGGGTAAACTGTTCAAAAAAGTGGTGTTAAGGTGTAATCTGTAATGTATCAGAAATATGATAGACTATATAATATACGTTGACTTTTTAAGAATTATCAGGTTTTCTCAAATAAGATGCTGGTAGCCATATGCGGAATCTAAATTAAAATAAAATTCAAGTTATAAAATAAAAGTAAAAAAAAAAAAAAAAAATAAAACAATTTTGGTTCTCATTGTAATTACGCAATTTAGCCTATAGTTGCATATACAAATAATTACTAAAAGTATTCTCAGCACGCCGTTTAGTCACTGGTCCTTCAGTGGAGTACATTGTTACAGGGAACAGCTGTCACAGTAATTAGGGGACAGTAGTTCAGAATGAAAGGTAGGTAGCTGTATTGTAGTTGACTGTGTGTGCGTGTATTGTAGTTGTGTGTTGAGTGTGTAGTTGTGTGTTGAGTGTGTAGTTGTGTGTTGAGAGTGCATCAGAGTTTCGGTATGTCTGTGGCGAGGCTCGTTCGACAGCATTTCGAGAAACGATCTCCTGCTTTCTAACACTCTCTCGCTCTTTTTCTTTCTCCTTTCGTATACAGAATATATATATATATATATATATATATATATATATATATATATATATATACACCTCTCTCTCTTTTGTTTCTCTTTTATCTCTGTCACTTATTATTCTGTATTGGTGAAGTGAGAGGATGCCAGCACAATGTTTATCAGAGGGTTATTGTACAGATTTTGTGTGGGTTGACATCATAACATTATTTATCAAGTAATTAATTAATGTTTCTCCATTTTCCTCACCACATGCTTGCCCAACTGTCCTTCATACTAACCCTGGTCTCCTTCATCCTTTCATCCCAACTCTCCTGTCTTCCCTCTCCTCTCCTCTGCCCTGCAGCCCAGGTGATTGCTGGGACTTCCAGTGGGTGACAGGCCAGACAGCCTGCAGTTGATGGTTGGGTGGAGCCCCTCAGATGGGATCCTTGTCCAGGGGGAGGCGAAGGAGGGGGGCATGGCTGGACCTGCGCCCCAGTAAAGGCATGGCCTCGTGGGCCTGGCTTCTTGCAGCTGTCCTGCTGTCGCTGCTGACAGCCACCCTGGCCAGACCTCCGTTCACTGCTACAGAGGAGGAGGAGGAGGGGGGGGCCACGACGGAGCCTGAAGGTACGACCCTGGGGGGGGGGGGGGGGAGGAGGAGAGACCCTGTTTGACTTGTTGACCTGACCAAAGAGTGGTGGAGTTGTAAAGGGTAGGTTGGAGTGGTGGCTTGTGGTTGGGTAGATCTGGCTGAAATAATTCCACAGAAAACAAGTAGTTGAGGCTACGTTTTGGGGGGAAAGAAAAGGAAAAAAATAAACTCACCTTTGGTATGTCCAAAATATTTACCACATGGCACACAGCTTAGTCTCAGTCATTTCCTGGCAAGTTAGCTCTGTCAGAGGCAGGGCTGTGATACCTGTGTGTGTGTGTGTGTGTGTGGTAGAAGATGAGGAGGAGTGCGTAATGTGGCTGGGACTGTGTTTTCACAGGCATTTTTCTCGTGCCCTGCTGCCCCAGAAAGAGAGAGATAAAAGAGAGATTAAATGAGGAGAACAGAGACAAAAAGAGAGAGGGAGATAGAAAGAGAGACAGACAGAGAGGGAGATAGAAAAAGAGAGAGAGATAGGAGGCGAGAAAGAGTGTGTATGGTGGCACATGGGGTTTTTGAACTCTGCTTATAGTTTACACCTGCCTAGCATGTCAAAACCTTTTTAGGTGTTTCTAAAGGTTGAGGAAAATATTTTCTTTATTTCTCTCTGTGATGTTTAGCTGTTCAGTGTCTCATTGTCTCAGCTGAGACTATAACGGAGGAGTGATTTCAGAAGGAAACATTTTCTTCCTTTTAATTGTTTTTTGTTCCATCAAACCCTGGGACATTGTTTAGGTTTTTAGGCCTAGCTTCTTAGTTCTGGCAAGTAGTAACACTTTCAGGGGCTATTTTGAAATGAATTTGAAACTGCTGGAAAAAGGTTAAAACACCTTCTAAAAGCTTCTGTCCCCCTGATGGACACGTACGTAGCCAGCAGCGTGTTTATCTGTTGTGGGGACATCTGTCCAAGTGTCATCCTAGTCTGGGCTCTGAGGTCATTAGTGTTGTTGTGATGGATACTACATCACATCCCTCTGTCTTTGTTCCACACTGTAATCAATCTGGAAAACCAAACGCTTCCACCTCCACCCAACCTCCACCTCCACCTCCACCACCCAACCTCCACCACCACCCAACCTCCACCACCCAACCTCCACCTCCACCCAACCTCCACCACCCAACCTCCACCTCCACACAACCTCCACCACCCAACCTCCACCACCCAACCTCCACCTCCACACAACCTCCACCACCCAACCTCCACCACCCAACCTCCACCTCCACCCAACCTCCACCTCCACCCAACCTCCACACAACCTCCACCACCCAACCTCCACCTCCACCCAACCTCCACCTCCACCCAACCTCCACCTCCTCCACCCAACCTCCACCTCCACCCAACCTCCACCACCCAACCTCCACCTCCACCCAACCTCCACCACCCAACCTCCACCTCCACCCAACCTCCACCACCCAACCTCCACCTCCACCCAACCTCCACCACCCAACCTCCACCCAACCTCCACCTCCCCCACCCAACCTCCACTTCCACACACTCTCACCTCCACTCCCCACCCCACCTCCACACACTCTCACCTCCACCCACCTTCACACACTCTCACCTCCACCCCCCACCCCACCTCCACACACTCTCACCTCCACCCCCCACCCCCACCTCCACACAGTCTCATCCCCCCACCTTCACCCATAAGAGGATTTGCAGATATTTGACTTCAGATAGGAGATTAGGGAGACTGAAGTCTGGAAGTCATGTGACTGAGGATTAAGTGGCTGGACCTGGGTCACATGAGGAGGGCTGCATCACAACCTGCCCTCCGCTTTCCAACACACATGCACACACACACCAGACACACACACATGCACACACACACACACACACACAAGAGAAGGAGAGAGAGATGGAGGGAGAAGGAGAAAGAGAGGGAGAGGAAGAAGGAGAGAAATAGAGTGTGAGAGAGATTGTACAAGTTGTACAAGTTAGGTATTGTTGTCAGTCCAGCCTCCTGCCTGGTCTCTATGGTCTGCTGTGTTTACCTTGTCCAGTATCTAGATTGGCCCTGTGATTAAAATACCCTGTGTGTGAACTGTGATACACCACTGGAGCTGAACAGAGGTGTCTGTGTGTGAACTGTAATACACCACTGGAGCTGAACAGAGGTGTCTGTGTGTGAACTGTGATACATTACATTACATTTTACATTTAGTCATTTAGCAGACGCTCTTATCCAGAGCGACTTACAGTAAGTACAGGGACATTCCCCCGAAGTGCCTTGCCCAAGGACACAACGTCAGTTGGCATGACCGGGAATCGAACTGGCAACCTTCGGATTACTAGCCCGATTCCCTCACCGCTCAGCCACCTGACTCCCCATACACCACTGATACACCACTGGAGCTGAACAGAGGTGTCTGTGTGTGAACTGTGATACACCATTGTGTGCCTGGGTCCTGCAATGGGCTCTTGTGAGTTGATGTGCACTGTGAACTATGTGTCAGAGGAACTGACAACACAGACACAAAGAAGGCAAGCTAACTATGGGCTAGCTGGAGCCAAACTGCTCCAACTGGTCAGGTCAGTAGAGCAAACGTGAACAGAGAGACACACTGTTCAATAGTCTCGCTCAGGTGTTTTCTAACAAGATAAATAGATCGAAAGACAATTAGGATGGACAAATCCACCTTGTGTTACTGGATGGCAGGGTGTGTGGGCGAGGCTGGAGGCTGGGGGTGTGTGGGCGAGGCTGGAGGCTGGGGGTGTGTGGGCGAGGCTGGAGGCTGAGGGTGTGTGGGCGAGGCTGGGGGTGTGTGGGTGAGGCTGGAGGCTGGGGGTGTGTGGGCGAGGCTGGAGGCTGAGGGTGTGTGGGCGAGGCTGGAGGCTGAGGGTGTGTGGGTGAGGCTGGAGGCTGGGGGTGTGTGGGCGAGGCTGGAGGCTGGGGTTCTTCTGGGATCTCTACAGGATCAGGGTTGTAAAAGTATAAAAGTGTCAGACTGCAGCTGGCTTGTTAATGACAGTGTTTGTGTGTTGTGTGTGGCTTAGTGGCAATGAAACTGAACTCTCCCACTGAATAAACGGTGTGTGTCTGGCGCAGTGGGCAGTTAGCCTGCATTATACACGAAGGTTATATATACTAGCCACTAACGTTAACCAGCGTTACACATGGAGGTTGTATATACTAGCCTCTAGGGTTAGCCATAGCCCTGAGGTGTGCTGGAGGTGTGACCTGCTGTTTGCTTTGGCTGCAAAACCCAGGACACACCTTGTTCCCCCTCTGCTCCTCCTGCAGGATCTTCTCCTGCAGGACAGGATCTTCTCCTGCAGGACAGGATCTTCTCCTGCAGGATCTTCTCCTACAGGACAGGATCTTCTCCTGCAGGATCTTCTCCTACAGGACAGGATCTTCTCCTGCAGGATCTTCTCCTACAGGACAGGAGTCCTGGAAGGAGCAGGCAGGACTGGAACCGGGAAGTTTGAAATGTTCAGGTTTTCAGTGCTGGCTGCAGCAGCAATTGTGGTGCCCTGAGGTCTGAGGGGGTAGCTGCCCCCCACTGACCCCCCCAGCTCTGACGTCACAAGAACCAGGGGACCAGAGGATGACTGTGTGTGACTAGTGGGGTGGCTGGACACAGGGCTGTTACCAAGGACACCACCGAGAGGCAGTTGGCAAAGCCGCCCTATTGTCATGACAATAAAGCTGTTTGGGATTTGAATTTGAAAGGGGAAGCATGAGAATGGAGAGAGAGACAATAAGGAAGAGTCCTGGGATTTGACTGTGAGGAAGAGAGGGAAGAGGACAGTGAGAAGATAAAAGAAGAGAAAGGATATGAGGAAAGGGATGATAGGGTTGGAGTTAGCATGTATAATGAGCTGTAGCTGTGTGTGTGGGTGAGTTGGGGCGGGGGTCATTGTAAATGTGTGTACTTATGGATATTGGTTTTAACTATCAGTATTCCTCTTCCGTAACCTAACCTACAGAACAGGAGCTTCAGTTTAAAGCCAGGCTGGTATGATGGCTAGGAGTATCTCTCACGTGTTCCACTCCAGGAACACCTTCATGGGGCTCCCGGGGGAGACAGAGAGACAGACAGACAGACAGAGACAGACAGACAGACAGACAGACAGAGACAGACAGACAGAGACAGACAGACAGACAGACAGACCGAAGTTAGTGGTGTGAGAATTGGTTGCTGCTTCAGAGATCCTTATTACTCCAGACAGGATGGTGTGAATGTGGAGAGGAGAGACAAATAAAAGAGACAGGAAGGGAGAGAAAGAGAGACAAGGAGAGAGAGAGAGAGACAGAAGGAGAGAGAGAAAGAGAGAGAAGGAGAGCGAGAGGTGTGAGATTGATCCTGGCAAACTCTCATCTGATGGACACAACGATAATAACTGTCGCTGACGAGGAAGAGGAGGCAGGAAGGGCTGCAGAAAGAGAATGTCTCTCTCCCTCTCTCTCTCTTTCAGTCTGTGCGGAGTGAGAATTGAGAGAGGGAGAACTCAATATACGTAAGGAAGCCTGCAAGATAGGGAGTGAGGGAGGGCAGGCTGTTTGATTGGAACTGAGCGAGCTGTCTGACGAGGGGAGATGAGTCCCCCCTGCAGAGGGGGAGACAACACAGCCATGATGAGTTTCACCTCTTCACCTCACCATCCCACAGGGGCTGGGGGCTGGGGGCTGGTGTGTGTGTGCAGGTCCCCAAGGTTCCCATGAATAATCAGGCATGTTGGGGGTGTCAGCAGGGTGGGTCAGGGGCAGGGTCAGGTCAGCAGGTCAAGTGGGGAGGGGGAGGGTGATAGAGAGGAATGAGGGAGAAGAGGGGCAGTGAAGTAGAAGACACAGGAGACAGATGGACACAGAGGCAAAGAGCATCCAGAAGTATTGAGTGTGTGTATGTGGGTGTATGTGTGTGTTTGTGTGTAAGTGTGTATGTGTGTGTGTGCGCTCACCTGCCAGGGTTATCTTTAGTGCTCCATTGTGTGTGTATAGTGTATATTTAGTTTAGTTTAGTTATATATGTACATGTGTGTGTGTGACAGAGAGCTAGTGCCATGGTGTCATCCTCTCTCAGTCCATATCAGCTTTCCCTGCTGGGCCTCAGAACTAGTCTTCTCTCCTAGCTATGTTGACAGACAGAGAGAGGTAGAGTGTGTGTGTGTGAGAAATTCCAGGTGTTTCTTAGCCGGGGGGGGGGGCTCATATTGGGGCCCTATGTGGCTGTATCTGCTGTCTCCCTACAGGAGGCCTGGGCTGCATCAGCAGAGAAAGATCTCAGCTCAGTGTTAACAGGAAGCCCATCAGTAATGATGGCATGGAAGCACAGTCATGAGGGTTCCCTGATCTGAAATTGGAACACAGCTTCCCCCAGTCAACACTGCTACTCCTCCCAGGACCACCCACTCAGGCTGGGGGGAGCTGGGGGAGGGTGGAGGCTGGGTAGGATGGGGGTTGAGGGTGGGTGGGTTCTATATTTCCGGAGCGCTGGAAGTAAAGACTAGACCTGAACCTGTTTAGAAGCTGGACACAATCTGCCGGCTCCCTGCCAGTGGAATTACTTTCCCTTCCTGCTGAGGACTGGGGGTGGGAAAACGCGCACGCACACACACACACACACATAAAGGGGGAGGAATGTTTTTGGGAGAGGTGTGCGGAGGTACAGGAAAGGTTGGGAGCATTTCTCCCTCTCTAATTGTCCCTATGACCCTCACTGTGAGGGCCTCACATGACTGCAGGTTCCCTCCACTTCACTCCTCTCTCAGCTCCACCTCTTTCCTGAGTGAGAACACACACACACACATAGATTATCTGACACACACATGCAAATAGAAAGACACACACACATACACAACAGTTTTGTAAACTTTTTTGTTCGGCAATAAACAAAACTTGGACTGTCCCCAAACGTTTTTATAAGGTTTTGAGATATGCAGACTGAGCTTATCCAGAGAATCCTGAATGTATATGTGTGTGTGTGTATTTGTGTGTGTACTGTATGCATGTGTAAGTATGTATCCATGTGTGTGTATATGTGTTAGTGCAGTTGTGTGTGTGTGTATATTCCTGTGTCAGGGTCTGCGTGAGCCTGAGGGTGAGACTGGGCCTGGCTTCAATATATACTGCATGATCCAACATACTTTTATGGCATAGTTACAGTGTCTAAGTCAAAGTTGTTGCTGCATGTTCTGTCCTAACACCTGGACTTCCAGCCTCCAGGTTTGTTAGCTGGTACTGGACCTCCAGGTGTGGTAGCTGGTACTGGACCTCCAGGTGTGGTAGCTGGTCCTGGACCTCCAGGTGTGGTAGCTGGTACTGGACCTCTAGGTGTGGTAGCTGGTCCTGTTCTCCTGCTCCCTAGCCCTGCTCCTGGGCCATGTTGAGTACAGAGGAGCTGCAGATGATCTCAGATCTCAGAAAGACTTTGATGCTCTCTGGAGTTCAGAGGTTTGTCGCTTTGGCGTGTGGAGAGATTTTAAACCAGATTCTCTGTGGCTGTTTCAGAGAGAGAGACAGAGAGATACAGAGAGAGATACAGAGAGAGGTCAGACCACATTGAGGTCAAGGTTTTGCTGTCATAAACAAGGAAAAGAGAGAGAAGAGAAAGGTTCCCGCATAAAAGCTTCAGCTTTCAGAGCTTTCCTGGCTGCCTAACCTTCTGACAGACATAGTCTTTTTATTTAGTAGAGAACAGTTTTTCCTGCTGTCCTCACTCACACACACCCTGACTGGCTGTCTTGTGTGCTGAGAGGAGGGTGGGTCTTGTTCCCTGCCCTCCTCTGCTTGGGCTTAACTGCATGCTTCAGAAACAGGATCGTAAAACGAGACTTGATATCCGGAGAAGGGGCATATGTGGGGTGATTTGAAACTCTGGATTCATCAGTATTTACATTCGGTTTAACTTCTTTTTCTTTCAGTTGCTCTTGCTGCAGTTGAGTTCAGTGCATCCATGGGGTTATGTGGTGTTTTTTTATTTCTTACACTATTGCTTGTTTCTTTCCTCTCCCACCTTTCTTTCTGTCTCTCACTCCTTCTTCGCACCCTGTCACCCTTCCTCGCCCTCCTCCCTCCTTCGCTGCGCAGAACCTCCAACCAAATACCAGATCTCTAAGCCCACGCTCTGCTCGCTCCTGCCGGGGGAGGTGCTGAAGCTGAGCTGCCCTCTGCCCCAGGGCAGCATCACCTGGACCAAAGATGGCACCTCCCTGGGGGCCAACAACCGCACCCTGATAGAGCAGGCGGTGCTGCAGATCCGGGATGCCACGCCCCGGGACTCGGGGCTGTACGTGTGCAGCAGCGGCCTGCCTGGGGCCCCGGGCTCCGAGAGCCTTCAGCTCTGCTTCATAGTCAACATCACAGGTGAGTCAGGCCAGTGTAGGGCCAGGCTAGGCCCAGGCTAGGCCCAGGACAGGCTAGGCTCAGGGCAGGCTAGAACCAGGCTAGGCCCAGGCTAGGCCCAGGACAGGCTAGGCCCAGGGCAGGCTAGGCCCAAGACAGCAGGACAGGCTAGGCCCAGGACAGCAGGGCAGGCTAGGCCCAGCGCAGGCCAGGCCTAGGACAGCAGGACAGGCTAGGCCCAGGGCAGGCTAGGCCCAGGGCAGGCTAGGCCCAGGACAGGCTAGGCCCAGGGCAGGCTAGGCCCAGGACAGCAGGACAGGCTAGGCCCAGGACAGGCTAGGCCCAACATGGAGCAACCTCCTCCTGTAGGAAGAGAGCTGAGGAGCTGAGCATAGCCTCTCTTCTGGCCTGCTGTGTGAGAGACCTGCTGTGGGTGTGTGTGGACGGGAGTGGCCAGGAGGGGAGTGGCCAGGAGGGGAGGGGCCAGGAGGGGAGGGGCCTGTAGGGGAGGGGCCTGGAGGGGAGGGGCCTGGAGCCCTTGGCTGGAGCTGCTGGCTGGGGCCATGACTCACTGAAACTGTGTTTGGGGCTGTATCCACTCTAGGTAGGCATGGGTTCTGCATATGCACGTGTGGATGTGTGTGTATGGGGATGTGCACTTGTGGATTTGTATGTATGTGTCTATAAGTGTGTGTATGTGTGTGTATGTGTGTGTATGTGTGTGTATGTGTGTGTATGTATGTGTGTATGTGTGTGTATGTGTGTGTGTATGTATGCTTGTACGCGCATATGTGTGTGTGTCCTGGAGGGAGCGGAGCTGGCTAATGGTGGTGCTCTCTGCAGATGCCATCTCGTCTGGGGATGATGAAGATGACAGCGAGCGTTCGGAGGACGTGGGGACAGATGCAGCCGACCAGATGAGTGAGTATGGGGGCAGGCTCACGGTCCTCCTATGGACCAGATGAGACACGCTGAAGCCACAGAGCAACAGAATCAGCCAAGTTGAGCAGTCGTCTCGTTCTGCTGTCTGTGGATGGAGAGGGCCCGTCCTAGCCGGGGTGTAATTTGAGACGAGTTACTCTGCTGTGTCGGCCCTGTGTAAACTCTGACTGGGAGAGTGTGTTTGTAGGAGCGTGTCTCCCAGCAAGGCTCCAGGGAACAGGAATCCTTCACATTCCTCTAGTCTGGTCAGTCAGCTGGAGTAGGTTAGCGACCTGATGGGAGATGGCCTGATCTGTGTGTTAGAGAGAGAGTGTGTGTTAGAGAGAGAGTGTGTGTGTGTGTGTTCGAGTGAGAGAGTGTGTGTGTGTGTGTTCGAGTGAGAGAGAGTGTGTGTGTGTATATGTTAGAGAGTGTGTGTGTGTGTGTGTGTGTGTATGTTAGAGAGAGATAGTGTGTGCGTGTGTCACATGGTGCTGAAGTGAAGATGAGGGCTTCCACATCTTGTTAAAATTCTCCACACGCACTGCTAGGCCTCCTGCCCACTTTGGGACAGCTCTGCCTCAAAACCATGAAATCTGGGGAAGAGGAACTTGAGGAGGCAGAGCGGGTAAGAAAGAGTTACTGGTGGAAATAAGCTGCTCGGGCAGCTTGGTCAGAGTTTCTTCTTGTGTATTTTGTCCTTGAAACAAAAAACAACAACATAATATTAAAGAAGTGTCGGAGTGGTAGTGGGGGGGGGGAAAGAGGAGCCTGTTAACTGGAGCGCTCTGCTTTGGATCAGCACCGTGGCTTTTGGTGTTCGCTGCTGAGTTCTGGCTGCAGGCCCAGTCTGGAGGTGGAGGAGAGGAGAGTTTGTGTAGCGTTTAAGACCCAGTGGGCTGGGTCTCTGTAGAGACAGGCTGGGCAACAACAGCCAAGAGGAGTCTGCAGGAGGTGGTCCTGCAAGGACAAGCTTAGAAAGGTGGAGGGGGAGGCCTGGGGCAGGGGGGGGGCAGAGAGAGTTTGGCCTCAGTAAGACAGGGATACAGGGGTCAGGTGGGTTTGTGTCCTTTGAAGTTGTGCATCTCCGGACAAGGATCCTGGGAAACCCTCAGACACAGCTACCAGGCTGCTGTGTCTGAGGGTTTACACTCCATATAAACATAGATAGTATGGTAATTGGAGGAAATCAAAGAAGTCGGTTTGCAAAGTCAAGTATAATAAACAAAGTGAGGAGGGCTGTGGTGTACGGGGAAGTGAGGAGGGCTGTGGTGTAGGGGGGGAGTGAGGAGGGCTGTGGGGTAGGGGGGAAGTGAGGAGGGCTGTTGTGTAGGGGGGAAGTGAGGAGGGCTGTGGGGTAGGGGGAAGTGAGGAGGGCTGTGGGGTAGGGGGAAGTGAGGAGGGCTGTGGTGTAGGGGGAAGTGAGGAGGGCTGTGGTGTAGTGGGGAAGTGAGGAGGGCTGTGCTGTATTGGGAAAGTGAGGAGGGCTGTGCTGTAGGGGGGAAGTGAGGAGGGCTGTGCTGTAGGGGGGGAGTGAGGAGGGCTGTGGTGTAGGGGGAAGTGAGGAGGGATGTGCTGTAGGGGGGAAGTGAGGAGGGTTGTGGTGTAGTGGGGAAGTGAGGAGGGCTGTGGGGTAGGGGGAAGTGAGGAGGGCTGTGGTGTAGGGGGAAGTGAGGAGGGCTGTGCTGTAGTGGGGACGTGAGGAGGGCTGTGCTGTATTGGGAAAGTGAGGAGGGCTGTGCTGTAGGGGGGAAGTGAGGAGGGCTGTGCTGTAGGGGGGGGAGTGAGGAGGGATGTGGTGTACGGGGAAGTGAGGAGGGCTGTGGTGTAGGGGGAAGTGAGGAGGGCTGTGCTGTAGGGGGAAGTGAGGAGGGCTGTGGTGTAGGGGGGGAGTGAGGAGGGCTGTGCTGTAATTGGGAAGTGAAGAGGGCTGTGGTGTAGGGGGGAAGTGAGGAGGGCTGTGGTGTAGTGGGGAAGTGAGGAGGGCTGTGCTGTATTGGGAAAGTGAGGAGGGCTGTGGTGTAGGGGGAAGTGAGGAGGGCTGTGGTGTAGGGGGAAGTGAGGAGGGCTGTGGTGTATTGGGAAAGTGAGGAGGGCTGTGGTGTAGGGGAAAGTGAGGAGGGCTGTGGTGTAGGGGGAAGTGAGGAGGGCTGTGGTGTAGGGGGGAGTGAGGAGGGCTGTGGTGTAGTGGGGAAGTGAGGAGGGCTGTGGTGTAGTGGGAAGTGAGGAGGGCTGTGCTGTATTGGGAAAGTGAGGAGGGCTGTGGTGTAGGGGGAAGTGAGGAGGGCTGTGGTGTAGGGGGGAAGTGAGGAGGGCTGTGGTGTAGTGGGGAAGTGAGGAGGGCTGTGGTGTAGGGGGGAAGTGAGGAGGGCTGTGGTGTAGTGGGGAAGTGAGGAGGGCTGTGGTGTAGTGGGAAGTGAGGAGGGCTGTGGTGTAGGGGAAAGTGAGGAGGGCTGTGGTGTAGGGGGAAGTGAGGATGGCTGTGGTTCTTATTGGGTGTGCTCAAGCCTTCGGCGAGAGCACAACCTTTGTTCTCTCACATATATATTTATTTATTTATTATTGTGAGAATGCTGTTAAGCATTCTCACTATTGTTTTCCTGTTTCTCTTTATTATTGTGAGAATGCTGTTAAGCATTCTCACTATTGCTTTTCAACTTCTCAGTTCTTCCGCCGTTTTTTGGCCTTTAACTCGTTCTGCATACTTTAACCGATTCCTACAACTTTTGTATCAAAACGTTCAGCTCCTTCAGGAGATGATGGCTATGACTTTGGGTATTTCTCACTTTTATACTTTTTAAGACATTAAGGTTTTTGTGCAAATTATTCTCCCATTAAAAGTTATGGTAAATCCTTTCAAATCATTAAAAAGCTTCCTCCTCTTTCAAACGTAACTACTTCAGCTTACTTTCAGCTAGAGACACCATTCAACCTTTAAAATGTTCACAAGACATTCAGCTATTCCCAAATGATTCAGCTTTTTCAAATGTTCAGCCAATTTTGAATTATGACAGTTTGAAATACATTAAAATGTTTGCTCCTTCTTGATTTTTATGAATGAGCAGCAAGCAGAGTGGCACACTCTGCTTGCTGCTCTTTTTCTGATATTCAACTAATTTGTCAAACAAATTCCTCTAACGTTCATATAGTTTAACTTACAGAAACAAGTTATACCTTAAAATGTAGGAAAAATTGTCCTCTTTCAGCCAATGTAACTACTAAAGAGCTCACATTTACAGATTTTCAGCTATGAGCCTTGAAGCGAGAGCAGCCTTTCAAATTCTCTCACTAACTTCAATGGAGAGGTGGGTAAAATCAGTCAGAGAAAGCAAGAAGGAACAAGATTTTGAAACTGCCGATAGAGTCGTATTTCTGACCGCACAGACATATAAAGGACATCTCTGGTTTCGGCAGAGTCTTGGGTCTCGGAAAATATCCTTATATTTTGGATTGGACGTACAGTTTTGCGTCTAGGTTATCTTGTTTGAGGTGTGGATTCTAGCTACATTTCTCTTATTCTCTGCCCTCAGCGCATTAGCAATCATAGCTGCACCATCACCGTAACGACAGACACGCACCACTCAGTCTCTCACACAGGTGATTGGTACGTTTACTTGACCATGAGAAACACGATTACTAGCAATTGTCGGTTTATGCCAATAATACGATTACTCCGTTTACATGTGTAATTAGTTATGCGATTACTCAATAAACACGTCTACATGATTCTTTTTTATTAATCGTTGTATGCTCCACGGACAAAACTTGCACCATCATCCTTCTGCAAAAAAGGTGTCGCCGTGTCTTCCTGTATCGGCCCTACTGCTGTATGTTTCATTCCATCAACACATTGAATCCAACTAAGAAAGCCGAGTAAACGCATAGGCTACATCTGCTACTGCTAATACTATCCCAACTATAATTTAATCTGTTGAAACGATAATATTCTTGTTACGACTAGCTAGCCTACTTCTTCTTCTGTTTAACAGTTCAGCTTTCAGCTTCTCCCACATTGTAGGCTATTTTAGCTCTTAGCTTTGTTAAGATGATGCAGTTCAGCTTCCACACTGCCTCTTTTGTGTGACTCACACATTTTTTAAATTCATTTCAGCTTGCGGGTATTTTCTCATTTCTCACTTTTATACTTTTTAAAATATTAAGGTTTTTGTGCAAATTATTCTCCCTTTAAAAGTAATGGTAAATCCTTTCAAATCATTGTTGGAATGCTGCTCCAGCCCTTTCAAAAATACCTTTCGGTTGCTTTGAAGCTTCAGCTTATAACTTTCTACTAAATTTTCACTATTTTCAGCTTTTTTAGCATGGTCAGCTATCCCCATTCAGGTTTTCAGCATTCTCACTGCTGTTTCGCAGGAACAGCCTTTTCTAGTTATATCAACTTCTTAGTTCTTCCGCCGTTTTTTGGCCTTTAACTAGTTCTGCATACTTTCACCGATTCCTAAAATTTTTGTATCAAAACGTTCAGCTCCTTCGGGAGATGTTGGCTATGACTTTTGGTATTTCTCACTTTTATACTTTTTAAGACATTAAGGATTTTGTGCAAATAATTCTCCCATTAAAAGTAATGGTAAATCCTTTCAAATCATTTAAAAGCTTCCTCCTCTTTCAAACGTAACTACTTCAGCATACTTTCAGCTAGAGACACCATTCAACCTTTAAAATGTTCACAAGACATTCAGCTATTCCCAAATGATTCAGCTTTTTCAAATATTCAGCCAATTTTGAATTATGACAGTTTGAAATACATTAAAATGTTTGCTCCTTGATTTTTATGAATGAGAAGCAAGCACTCTGCTGGCTGCTCTTTTTCTGATATTCAACTAAATTGTCAAACAAATTCCTCTAACGTTCATATAGTTTAACTTACAGAAACAAGTTATACCTTAAAATGTAGGAAAAATTGTCCTCTTTCAGCCAATGTAACTACTAAAGAGCTCACATTTACAGATTTTCAGCTATGAGCCTTGAAACGAGAGCAGCCTTTCAAATTCTCTCACTAACTTCAATGGAGAGTTGGGTAAAATCCGTCAGAGAAAGCAGGAAGGAAGACGATTTCGAAACTGCCGGTAGAGACATATTTCTGACCGCACAGACATATAAAGGACATCTCTAGTTTCGTCTTGGGTCTCGGAAAATATCCTCATTTTATTGATTGGACGTGTAGTTTTGCGTCTAGGTCAACTTGTTTGAGGTGTGGATGCTAGGTAAATGTTCGTTTTTCTCTCTGCCTAGCTCGTTAGCTATCACAGCTGCGCCATCACCGTGGCAACCAAACAGACACGCACCATGAAAGCAGAGTTGTGTACACGTTTTCGAAACTGCCAAGAGTTGTATTTCTGACCGCACAGACATATAAAGGATATCTCTGGTTTCGGCAGAGTCTTGGGTCATGGAAAATATCATTATTTTTTGTATTGGACGTACAGTTTTGCGTCTAGGTTAACTTGTTTGAGGTGTGGATTCTATCTACATTTATGTTATTCTCTCTTATAATCAAGCTAGCGCGATGGCTCTCCATAACTAAAAACGGTTCGACTTTTTTCCACAATCGACCAAATTGGCCAAACAAGGTATGTAGCTACATTGATCTTAAAGTGTACATAATCTAGCCTCATACGCTACCAAGACGAACACAGCAGTAGTCTACTGTACTGTAGTAGTACAATTTACCGGGGCAGCTTCTCCACACAGGGATAGCGCACTTTGCGTTGTTACTGTTGTTACTTAATGATCGCTACCAGTGAGCTTTTCATGAAAGCGATTTTCCACTAAATAAATGTCAAGCTTATTAACGTTTTTGGGGGCATATTTTCAATTAGAAGATGGTACTGTTTGAATCGCGATTCAATCTTCTACTGCCGGTAACGTCGTAGAATAATCTTCAAAGGGGGTTCTTTATTAATGAATGAATGCAATGAGTAGGCTAAATGCATGAAAATATCACGAGAAGGGAAAAACTTAAAAGGACGTTTACGTCATAGAGATTAGGTCAATTTTTACACCGGTCTGCCAAATTTATTCGTTTTGATTCAACGATGAGGATGCCTTTTGCAGGGGAAATGAGAAGATCTATTTCATTCTACACTTCACTCGTATTTTCAGTTGTAAATGAGCAGCAAAAAAAAAATGTAATCTTTATAAATAATAAGTATGCATTTTTATATAAAATATACAGAAATATCAGTTTTAAAAATGTCATTCAAAAACGGACCCCTGTGCAACCGGCAAGCAAGCACACCCTACAATTTCCCCAGAAATTGTACCCTCTCTAGTTCTCTTAGCTATCTGTTTTCTCCATGCTCCATGCCACCTTGTTAACTTCATGCTAATGCTAACAATGGTAAAATAAAGAATGGACATCTATCATGTACTGTTTACAGTATGGTTCTATGTCAAGCTAAAAACAAAAAAACTTTTTGTCAGTTGTGGTTATGAAGTTTGAGCATGTGATGTGTTGACTGAGCACTGTGTGTGTGTGTGTGTCTCCCGGGACACCCTACTGTGTGTTGACTGAACACTGTGTGTGTCTGTGTATCCAGGGACACCCTACTGTGTGTTGACTGAACACTGTGTGTGTGTGTGTCTCCAGGGACACCCTACTGTGTGTTGACTGAGCACTGTGTGTGTGTGTGTGTCTCCCGGGACACCCTACTGTGTGTTGACTGAACACTGTGTGTGTCTGTGTATCCAGGGACACCCTACTGTGTGTTGACTGAACACTGTGTGTGTGTGTGTCTCCAGGGACACCCTACTGTGTGTTGACTGAACACTGTGTGTGTCTGTGTATCCAGGGACACCCTACTGTGTGTTGACTGAACACTGTGTGTGTGTGTGTATCCAGGGACACCCTACTGTGTGTTGACTGAACACTGTGTGTGTGTGTGTGTGTCTCCAGGGACACCCTACTGTGTGTTGACTGAACACTGTGTGTGTGTGTGTGTCTCCAGGGACACCCTACTGTGTGTTGACTGAACACTGTGTGTGTGTGTGTGTCTCCAGGGACACCCTACTGGACGTCTCCAGAGAAGATGGAAAAGAAGCTGCATGCTGTTCCTGCTGCCAACACCGTCAAGTTCAAGTGTGCGGCAGGAGGGCACCCGCGCCCACGCCTGCGCTGGCTGAAGAACAGCCGTCCCTTCCGCCAGGAGGACCGCATGGGCGGGTACAAGGTACAAGGTTCCCGCATGGCCGGGTACAAGGTTCCCGCATGGGCGGGTACAAGGTACAAGGTTCCCGCATGGCCGGGTACAAGGTTCCCGCATGGGCGGGTACAAGGTACAAGGTTCCCGCATGGCCGGGTACAAGGTTCCCGCATGGGCGGGTACAAGGTTCCCGCATGGGCGGGTACAAGGTACAAGGTTCCCGTATGGGCGGGTACAAGGTACAAGGTTCCCGAATGGGCGGGTACAAGGTACCCGCATGGGCGGGTACAAGGTACAAGGTTCCCGCATGGGCGGGTAAAAGGTACCCGCATGGGCGGGTACAAGGTATTAGCACAGAGAATCCTGGGACCTTTAAACAAGACAGTCAGAGTTATCTCTTGTGGCAGCATCCTCCAAGAGTCGGGTCTCTCTGCTTACTGTGTTCTGGAGTCCTGCTCCTTGGAGCAGCTAGGATGGAGGTCTGGTGGTGGGGGATTTGGACCTGCTTGCCCGTGTGTCTGTTGCTTCACTCAGGCTCTCACCGTAACTATCACAGAGCAAGTTGGATAGTGTCATAGTCGAAGGGAGTTAACCCTTGTGTTATCTTCGGGTCATTCTGACCCATCAGTCATTGTGACCCACCGTCGTATTGCGACAGATTTACTGCATACAAAGACAAAGTGAAGCATTTTCTTTTAACAGCTAGGCTGTCTCAGACCCCCCACATTGCAAAGGTTAAAAGAAAATTATTTTAATTTGTTTTTGTATTGGGTAAAATTGGGTAAACACAACGATGGTTCATTATGAACCTTTGGGTCATGTGACCCGAAGGCAGCACGAGGGTTAAGAAGAGAAATACTGAAGTCATTAAATTTCAGGGAAAACTGGTCCTGCAAGCTTTGGCATCAGGAGAGTGTGATTCCTTTGTTCTGAAATGAGTTCAGTGATTAGATGAGTAGCTTCTGCTGCACTGGTAAAGGTTTAGGGTTAGGGTTAGGCTCACTCTGCACAGAGAACTGAAATGATGTGAACACTTGAGAGATGACCTGTGACTAAACTTGTGCATACAAACACATACTTTGGTTGCAAAACAGCCACAAGTTCCCCAAACGTTAATTTTTAGACTAGCACTCATTTTTACAGCACAAATACACCAGTTTGGTACGATAAGTTTATAAAGCTGAGTAAAAGCTTTTTCTTTTCTTTTTTTTTCTTTTTAGTTTTTTAGTTTTACCCCAACTTAAGAGGTATTTTAGGAAACACAATTTTTACGTTCATTTGTAATGAAAATAACTACTTCCATGTGTCACGGGAACAGCTATCAGCTAACTATGAAGACAGTTTGCTCTGGTTTCCTCCCTGTGCTAAACACTAATGACAGCTCCTCATTAAAGACTAGTGACAGCTCCTCATTAAACACTAGTGACAGCTCCTTATTAAACGCCAGTGACAGCTCCTCATTAAACACTAGTGACAGCTCCTTATTAAACGCTAGTGACAGCTCCTCGTTAAACACTAGTGACAGCTCCTCATTAAACGCTAGTGACAGCTCCTTATTAAACACTAGTGACAGCTCCTTATTAAACGCTAGTGACAGCTCCTTATTAAACGCTAGTGACAGCTCCTCATTAAACACTAGTGACAGCTCCTTATTAAACACTAGTGACAGCTCCTCATTAAACGCTAGTGACAGCTCCTCATTAAACACTAGTGACAGCTCCTCATTAAACACTAGTGACAGCTCCTCATTAAACACTAGTGACAGCTCCTCATTAAACACTAGTGACAGCTCCTCATTAAACACTAGTGACAGCTCCTCATTAAACACTAGTGACAGCTCCTCATTAAACACTAGTGACAGCTCCTTATCAAACACTAGTGACCGCTCCTCATTAAACACTAGTGAAAACTCCTCATTAAACACTAGTGACAGCTCCTTATTAAACGCTAGTGACAGCTCCTCATTAAACACTAGTGACAGCTCCTCATTAAACACTAATGACAGCTCCTTATCAAACACTAGTGACAGCTCCTCATTAAACACTAGTGACAGCTCCTCATTAAACACTAGTGACAGCTCCTCATTAAACACTAGTGACAGCTCCTTATTAAACACTAGTGACAGCTCCTTATTAAACGCTAGTGACAGCTCCTCATTAAACACTAGTGACAGCTCCTCATTAAACACTAATGACAGCTCCTCATTAAACACTAGTGACAGCTCCTCATTAAACACTAATGACAGCTCCTCATTAAACACTAGTGACAGATCCTCATTAAACACTAGTGACAGCTCCTTATTAAACACTAGTGACAGCTCCTCATTAAACGCTAGTGACAGCTCCTCATTAAACACTAGTGACAGCTCCTCATTAAACACTAGTGACAGCTCCTCATTAAACACTAGTGACAGCTCCTCATTAAACACTAGTGACAGCTCCTCATTAAACACTAGTGACAGCTCCTCATTAAACACTAGTGACAGCTCCTCATTAAACACTAGTGACAGCTCCTTATCAAACACTAGTGACCGCTCCTCATTAAACACTAGTGAAAACTCCTCATTAAACACTAGTGACAGCTCCTTATTAAACGCTAGTGACAGCTCCTCATTAAACGCTAGTGACAGCTCCTCATTAAACACTAATGACAGCTCCTTATCAAACACTAGTGACAGCTCCTCATTAAACACTAGTGACAGCTCCTCATTAAACACTAGTGACAGCTCCTCATTAAACACTAGTGACAGATCCTCATTAAACACTAGTGACAGCTCCTTATTAAACGCTAGTGACAGCTCCTCATTAAACACTAGTGACAGCTCCTCATTAAACACTAATGACAGCTCCTCATTAAACACTAGTGACAGCTCCTCATTAAACACTAGTGACAGCTCCTTATTAAACGCTAGTGACAGCTCCTCATTAAACACTAGTGACAGCTCCTCATTAAACACTAATGACAGCTCCTCATTAAACACTAGTGACAGCTCCTCATTAAACACTAATGACAGCTCCTCATTAAACACTAGTGACAGATCCTCATTAAACACTAGTGACAGCTCCTTATTAAACACTAGTGACAGCTCCTCATTAAACGCTAGTGACAGCTCCTCATTAAACACTAGTGACAGCTCCTCATTAAACACTAGTGACAGCTCCTCATTAAACACTAGTGACAGCTCCTCATTAAACACTAGTGACAGCTCCTCATTAAACACTAGTGACAGCTCCTCATTAAACACTAGTGACAGCTCCTCATTAAACACTAGTGACAGCTCCTTATCAAACACTAGTGACCGCTCCTCATTAAACACTAGTGAAAACTCCTCATTAAACACTAGTGACAGCTCCTTATTAAACGCTAGTGACAGCTCCTCATTAAACGCTAGTGACAGCTCCTCATTAAACACTAATGACAGCTCCTTATCAAACACTAGTGACAGCTCCTCATTAAACACTAGTGACAGCTCCTCATTAAACACTAGTGACAGCTCCTCATTAAACACTAGTGACAGATCCTCATTAAACACTAGTGACAGCTCCTTATTAAACGCTAGTGACAGCTCCTCATTAAACACTAGTGACAGCTCCTCATTAAACACTAATGACAGCTCCTCATTAAACACTAGTGACAGCTCCTCATTAAACACTAATGACAGCTCCTTATCAAACACTAGTGACAGCTCCTCATTAAACACTAGTGACAGCTCCTCATTAAACACTAGTGACAGATCCTCATTAAACACTAGTGACAGCTCCTTATTAAACGCTAGTGACAGCTCCTCATTAAACACTAGTGACAGCTCCTCATTAAACACTAATGACAGCTCCTCATTAAACACTAGTGACAGCTCCTCATTAAACACTAATGACAGCTCCTTATCAAACACTAGTGACAGCTCCTCATTAAACACTAGTGACAGCTCCTCATTAAACACTAGTGACAGCTCCTCATTAAACACTAGTTACAGCTCCTCATTAAACACTAGTGACAGCTCCTCATTAAACACTAGTGACAGCTCCTTATCAAACACTAGTGACCGCTCCTCATTAAACACTAGTGACAGCTCCTCATTAAACACTAGTGACAGCTCCTTATTAAACGCTAGTGACAGCTCCTCATTAAACACTAGTGACAGCTCCTCATTAAACACTAATGACAGCTCCTTATCAAACACTAGTGACAGCTCCTCATTAAACACTAGTGACAGCTCCTCATTAAACACTAGTGACAGCTCCTCATTAAACACTAGTGACAGCTCCTTATTAAACGCTAGTGACAGCTCCTCATTAAACACTAGTGACAGCTCCTCATTAAACACTAATGACAGCTCCTTATCAAACACTAGTGACAGCTCCTCATTAAACACTAGTGACAGCTCCTCATTAAACACTAGTGACAGCTCCTCATTAAACACTAGTGACAGCTCCTTATTAAACACTAGTGAGAGCTCCGTGTCTCTGTAGGAATCCCTCCCGCCTGACAGAGCTGTTGGTCTTGCAGCAGCTTGCTGCGTTTGGGTCTGAGATCCCTCTCTGAATTTCAACAAGCATCACATTCAGAGATAGAAATCTGTGGGGAATGCTGGAATGATATGGTTACCACCCTAGATATGTGCTGATGCTAATAGAGGCGTGTTGTGGAGTAAGTGAGGGGATGATGCCAACCACAGTCCGTGTGTGTGTGTTCTAGTTAATGGATGATAGTTTACGAGGAAACGGATGTCTCTTTAAGGGGCGTTCAGAAGGAGAATGTGTTGATGTAGCTGGTAATGTTTCCCCTTATGGCCCTGTCTCTGTAAACAGTGTCATTATAGCTTGACTCCAGACAAAGACATCTGCACTCAGCGTTACCGCAACTATACTAGCCTTAGACTCTAAGCTCGGAGCTAAGGCTAGAGTTACAGTTACCCAGGACTCCTCTCTCACCTGGAACTATATTATTTCCACTCCTGCAACACTGCCACCCTACTCCTCACCCAGCACACCTCTCCCTCACACTCTCTCTTTTACTCTGTCTCTCTTTCTCTCTCTCTCTCTCTCTCTCTCTCTCTCTCTCTCTCTCTCTCTATTTTTGTCTGTGGCTTCCTTCATCTGTCAACAGGATGAATTGTTTCAGTAAATTGGTGTGTATACGTGTGTGTATATGCTGAATGTGTGTGTATATATTATGTGTGTGTGTCTAGACGTGTATGTTTCTGTCGCCCCCCCCTCCTCAGGTGCGCCACCAGCACTGGACCCTGATCATGGAGAGTGTGGTGCCGTCAGACAAGGGCAACTACACCTGCCTGGTGGAGAATGAGTATGGAGCCATAAACCACACCTACACCCTGGATGTCGTGGGTGAGTTAGCCCCGGTTAGCCCTGGTACTGTCTGGTTAGCCCTGGTTAGCCCTGGTACTGTCTGGTTAGCCCTGGTCAGCCCCAGTACTGTCTGGTTAGCCCTGGTTAGCCCCAGTACTGTCTGGTTAGCCCTGGTTAGCCCCAGTACTGTCTGGTTAGCCCTGGTTAGCCCTGGTTAGCCCCAGTACTGTCTGGTTAGCCCCAGTACTGTCTGGTTAGCCCTGGTTAGCCCCAGTACTGTCTGGTTAGCCCTGGTTAGCCCCAGTACTGTCTAGTTAGCCCTGGTTATGTATGGTTAGCCCTGGTTAGCCCTGTTGTCTATTGTCTGGGCTTAACTGTTAAGGTACAGTACCTAAGCAAACAGTTGTGCTACAGCTCTGTATGGCCACTATACATAACCTGGGAACGAGTCCCTGGCAGTGTGACGTCTGTGTGTGTGAGTGTACCTGCGTCCCTGGACAAACAGAACCACTGGGGTCAGCAGTGTTACAACGAGGACACAGAGAGTTCAAACACAACTCTCTCAACCCCTGAACTTTGGAGCCAACACTAGTGTGTGTGTGTGCGGGGGGGTGGTGGAGGGGAGTGTGTGTGTGTGGAGGGGATGGTGTGTGTGGAGGAGAGAGCGTGTGTGTGGAGGGGAGAGTGTGTATGTGTCTGGAGGGAGTGTGTGTGTGGGGGGAGAGTGTGTGTATGTGTGGGGGGGGAGAGTGTGTGTGTGTGGGGGGGGAGAGTGTGTGTGTGTGTGGGGGGGGAGAGTGTGTGTGTGTCGGGGGGGGGGAGTGTGTGTGTGTGTGGAGGGAGTGTCCGTGGGGGGGAGAGTGTGTGTGTGGAGGGGTCTTCTTGCTCAGCTTGCAGAATGAGTGGGTGGAAGGGTGGGTATTGAGAGGGAAGGGTGGGTATTGAGAGGGAAGGGTGGGTATTGAGAGGGAAGGGTGGGTATTGAGAGGGAAGGGTGGGTATTGAGAGGGAAGGGTGGGTATTGAGAGGGAAGGGTGGGTATTGAGAGGGAAGGGTGATAGAGATAGACCATTGGGTCTGAAAGCACTCAATCTGTCGGTCTGTCTGACTGCCTGTCTGTCTGCACATTTATACTTTGTTTTTTCCATAGCCGCACTCACACACACACTCACACACGCACACACGCACTCACACACTCACACACACACACACGCATGCGTCCTCCCCTTCAGCAGACCCTCTGTCCTGGGATTAGCTAAAGCTTTACTTCAAAGTTGCTGTTTGGTAAATTCAGCTTTACTGCCCAGCAGGAAACCCTTTCTCTCAGTCTCACTCCAGACCCACTCCCCCCAACCAGCTTTACTTTTTTACTCTGATTTGTCTCAATTTTAAAGAGGGTTAGAGAGGAGGAAGGGTCCCGGGAGGGAATGGGGGACGGGGGGGTAGGGGGGGCTCTGGGGGCCGAGGGGGGGGGGGGGGGGGCAGGGGGGGCACTGCGGTGGGGGGGGGGGGGGTAGTTATCAGGCATCTGGGTCCAGATGACCGGCAGGATCTGTCACTGAAAACAAAGTTTGACCAGCCTCTCCTGCTTTAACTGGCCTCTGGAGGAGGAGTTACACACACACACACACACACACACACACACACAGGGCCTACACACACACACACACAGCACCAGGTTACCCAGGGTTCAGTGATCTTGTTTGGGCCCTGTCCTGTTCCCCCAGAACCCCAACCCTGTCAGCCGTGAATACCTCCCTAATTACTTAATTGATAGATTGATTTAGATTTTATTCGGGTCAATGGATCCTGGTCAAGTAACTGCTACTGCACTTTGATTGGTTGTGTGCTGCAGGGAAAGGAAGAGGCTGTGTGTGTGTGTGTGTGTGTATGCATCTGTGTATGTGTGTGTGTGCATGTATGCGTGTGTGTGTGTGTGTGTGTATGTATGCTTGTGTGTGTGTATGTATGTGTATTGAGACAGTGCTGTAGTCAGGTCCAGTAGAACACTGCTTGGGGACACCGAACTGTCAGCTCATGCTGTCAGTGCTGAGAGCAGGACAGGAGATGAGGAGATCACCCTCACTGTTACTGAGATCCCCCTCTAACCCTCACTGTTACTGAGATCCTCCTCTAACCCTAACCCTCACTGTTACTGAGATCCCCCTCTAACCCTAACCCTCACTGTTACTGCTATCCCCCTCTAACCCTAACCCTCACTGTTACTGCAATCCCCCTCTAACCCTCACTGTTACTGAGATCCCCCTCTAACCCTCACTGTTACTGAGATCCCCCTCTAACCCTAACCCTCACTGTTACTGAGATCCCCCTCTAACCCTAACCCTCACTGTTACTGCTATCCCCCTCTAACCCTAACCCTCACTGTTACTGCTATCCCCCTCTAACCCTAACCCTCACTGTTACTGAGATCCCCCTCTAACCCTAACCCTCACTGTTACTGAGATCCCCCTCTAACCCTCACTGTTACTGCTATCCCCCTCTAACCCTAACCCTCACTGTTACTGCTATCCCCTCTAACCCTAACCCTCACTGTTACTGCTATCCCCCTCTAACCCTAACCCTCACTGTTACTGCTATCCCCCTCTAACCCTAACCCTCACTGTTACTGAGATCCCCCTCTAACCCTCACTGTTACTGAGATCCCCCTCTAACCCTAACCCTCACTGTTACTGAGATCCCCCTCTAACCCTAACCCTCACTGTTACTGCTATCCCCCTCTAACCCTAACCCTCACTGTTACTGCTATCCCCCTCTAACCCTAACCCTCACTGTTACTGAGATTCCCCTCTAACCCTAACCCTCACTGTTACTGCTATCCCCCTCTAACCCTAACCCTCACTGTTACTGAGATCCCCCTCTAACCCTAACCCTCACTGTTACTGAGATCCCCCTCTAACCCTCACTGTTACTGCTATCCCCCTCTAACCCTAACCCTCACTGTTACTGAGATCCCCCTCTAACCCTAACCCTCACTGTTACTGAGATCCCCCTCTAACCCTCACTGTTACTGCTATCCCCCTCTAACCCTAACCCTCACTGTTACTGCTATCCCCCTCTAACCCTAACCCTCACTGTTACTGCTATCCCCCTCTAACCCTAACCCTCACTGTTACTGCTATCCCCCTCTAACCCTAACCCTCACTGTTACTGCTATCCCCCTCTAACCCTAACCCTCACTGTTACTGAGATCCCCCTCTAACCCTCACTGTTACTGAGATCCCCCTCTAACCCTAACCCTCACTGTTACTGCTATCCCCCTCTAACCCTCACTGTTACTGAGATCCCCCTCTAACCCTCACTGTTACTGAGATCCCCCTCTAACCATCACTGTTACTGAGATCCCCCTCTAACCCTCACTGTTACTGCTATCCCCCTCTAACCCTCACTGTTACTGAGATCCCCCTCTAACCCTCACTGTTACTGAGATCCCCCTCTAACCATCACTGTTACTGAGATCCCCCTCTAACCCTAACCCTCACTGTTACTGCTATCCCCCTCTAACCCTCACTGTTACTGAGATCCCCCTCTAACCCTAACCCTCACTGTTACTGCTATCCCCCTCTAACCCTCACTGTTACTGAGATCCCCCTCTAACCCTCACTGTTACTGAGATCCCCCTCTAACCATCACTGTTACTGAGATCCCCCTCTAACCCTAACCCTCACTGTTACTGAGATCCCCCTCTAACCATCACTGTTACTGAGATCCCCCTCTAACCCTAACCCTCACTGTTACTGAGTTCCCCCTCTAACCATCACTGTTACTGAGATCCCCCTCTAACCCTAACCCTCACTGTTACTGCTATCCCCCTCTGACCCTAACCCTCACTGTTACTGAGATCCCCCTCTAACCCTAACCCTCACTGTTTCTGCTATCCCCCTCTGACCCTAACCCTGTTACTGAGATCCCCCTCTAACCCTAACCCCTCTAACCTTCACTGTTACCAGCCAGGTGTGCCTCTGTCTCCCTTCCTGTTTTTATGTTTATATCTGTCACTGCCTGTCCCTCTCAACCGTGTGTGTGTGTGTGTGTTTCCTCATGTCTGCTTTAAGGCAACACTGTGCAGAGCCCCTGCTGTGTGTGTGTGTGTGTGTGTGCGTGCGTGTGTGTCACTGTAAACCCCAACAGTTCCGCCTGGTCGGTTGTGGGGAGTGTTTCATGTGGTAGCAGAGAAAGCGGAACATGGTTGTGGTTTTCAAATACCTCTGCTTTCCTCTCCCTCCGTTGAACTTTTTCCCTCATTCTCCATCTCCGCCCGTCTGTCTCTGTCCCTTATTCAGTGGGTCACTGTAGTTCTCTTGTTCGGGGTCAATCGGCCTTTAAGGAAACGCTTTTGACCTCCTCCCCCACCAAACCCCTTTCTCTATTTTTAACTGAGTTGCTCTACAGATCTGTATTGTTAGCAGGTTCGTCCGAGCCATGCAGCCTGTTTTCTCTCTCGCAGTCCAGGGAGCCTCGTCCAGACTTGCTGGTCCAACATCTCTAATTTGAACAAAGTATTTACTGTATACAGTTCTTGTTCAGACAGAAGTTAGATCTGTGTTAGCAAGTCTGAACTCTTTTTTGCATTTAGAAACCCCACAAGTATTTATCTTTTCATATTAAACTTAAATGTAGTGTTTTTGTGGAATTGTAAACCTACAGTAGACAGCTAGCGTTCAGGTCTGTCTGGTTGTAAATACTGGTGGTGAGAGAGTGAGGGTTTGGCTACCCTACTCCCTTTCTCCTACAAGACTGTGTGAAGAGAGAAATGAGGCATGTGAAAGAGAAAAGAGAGAGAGAGGGAGGGATAGAGGGGGAAAGAGAGAGAGACAACAAACACCATGAGCCCTAGGAATGTGCAGGGTGGAGGAGAGGGGGAGAGAAGGGGGAGGAGGGGGAGGAGGGAGAGGGGGTGGAGGGGGAGGAGGAGAGAGGGGGAGGGGGAGGAGGAGAGAGGGAGAGGGGGAGGAGGAGAGAGGGAGAGAGGGAGAGGGGGAGGAGGGGGTGGAGGGAGAGGGGGAGGAGGAGGAGGAGGAGGAGGGGGTGGAGCCTCTGATCTGAGTCCTGGTGGAGAACAGACTGGGCTCATGAGGAGTCTCTACCTTTCTCTCCTCCTGCACTAGAACTCTTCTCTTTTTTCATCTATTGTGATCTCTTTATTCCTTCCTCTAATACCCCCTCAGCCTTCTCTCCTCTCCTTTCTCACCTCCTTCCTTATATTTAATCCCTCCTTCTTCAAATGATCCCCTGTGCCTCCCCTCCCCTACTGCCCTGGATGGAGTGACGTCATTTTTGTATGGATGTGTGTGGCAGCAGGGGGTGCTGTCACAGGGGGGAGGGCTGTGCGGTGATAGTGGAGGCAGGAGAGTGTGTGAAAGAGGTCTTTGTTCTACAGGTCTTGCTCTGTTTGGATTTGCAGGCCAAATGTTTGCTTGCAAAAGAATGCAGATAGTTTGAGTGTGTGGGGGAATGGAGGGGGTTCTCTCTCCAAGACAAGCCCTGACGCTGCCTCAGTCAGGCTGCCTCAGTCAGGCTGCCTCAGTCAGGCTGCCTCAGTCAGGCTGCCTCAGTCAGGCTGCCTCAGTCAGGCTGCCTCAGTCAGGCTGCCTCAGTCAGGCTGCCTCAGTCAGGCTGCCTCAGTCAGGCTGCCTCAGTCAGGCTGCCTCAGTCAGGCTGCCTCAGTCAGGCTGCCTCAGTCAGGCTGCCTCAGTCAGGCTGCCTCAGTCAGGCTGCCTCAGTCAGGCTGCCTCAGGCTTAGCAACCACAGCTCAACTCCAGTTCTTACATGTCAGACTGCTTGATGTGTTTTAGAGCTCCTAACATGGCCTTACACACACACACACACACACACACACACACACATACACACACACACACCTATACACACATGCAAACACACTTGAATACACACCTATACACACACCTATACACACACACCTACTCACAAACACACACAGTGAGGCTACAGAAAACCTGTGCTCAACAACATCCAGTTTGTCTCCAAACATGGCCGTGTCAACGTCTTATCAGAAAGATAACTCTCTCTGCTTGTTCCAGGAGACCTAACGCTCACCAGGATAAGAGATATGGGGATGTGACAAATCTAACCTGCTGCGACATTCACATACACACACCTATACACACATACCCATACACACACGTACACACAAACACACACACTGCACTCCAGTTAACCCCCCCCCCCCCCCCTCCTGTTTCTGTGTTCCTCAGAGCGCTCCCCTCACAGGCCCATCCTGCAGGCGGGGCTTCCGGCCAACACCACAGTCCACGTGGGGGAGGATGCCCGCTTCGTGTGCAAGGTGTACAGTGACGCCCAGCCCCACATCCAGTGGCTGCAGCACATCCAGAAGAACGGGAGCCATGTGGGTCCGGACGGCCACCCTTACGTACGCGTGCTCAAGGTATGATCCCACCTCTCACTGGCTGCTCCTGGGAGACAAGGAGGGACAGGCGTACCTGTGATACCTGGTTACCTGACCTACCTAGCCACTCCATTTTTGTTTTCTCACCTTAACATTTGATTACAGAAACTGTGTTTGCAGTTGAAGAGGTGTATATGTATGTAGATGTTTTTAAACTTGTTTTAAAATCTGGTTTTCTTCAAGAGGAAGTTTAGCTTCATGTACCTGAACCTGACTGTGTTCTTCTGGGGCCCTTCGACCAGCCTGCTACTCTGCACAGCCTGGAGAGTAACAGGCTTATGTCCCTTTGCTGCCCTGTGTGTGTGTGTGTGTGTGCATGCGTGGCCACCAGCGCTCGGGCATAAACAGCTCTGACGTGGAGGTGCTGACCCTGTCCAACGTGACGGAGGAGGATGCGGGGGAGTACACCTGTAAAGTCTCCAACTATATAGGAGACGTCAGCCAGTCTGGCTGGCTGACGGTGATCCCAGGTAACAGACCCCTGAACCTCGACCCCTGACCCTGCTCCCTGCTGGCCTCTCCTGTCACTGACCTGCTGGTGTGCTGTGGTGGTCTGGTCCTGGTTCTGGTTCTGGTCCTGGTGGTCTGGTCCTGGGTTCTCTCCTACTATCTCAGCTGCTCTACTGTGACTGCTGCCATGGAAACACCTCTGGTTTGCACACCCACATCCTGCCACACTTCCTTCCTTCCACCCCCCCTCCCCTCCCTCTCCCTCGTTCTCTCTCTCTCTCGCTCTCTCTCTCGCTCTCGCTCTCTCTCTCTCTCCCTCCATCTACCTGTTGTTCTCTCTCTACTCCTCTTTCACCTGGCAGGGTGTTGTGTGCTGCAGTAGGGTGCTCTCCATGTCTCTCCCCTTGGTGTGTGTGTCTGTGTGTGTGTCTGTTTGTGTGTCTGTGTGTGTGTCTGTGTGTTCCTGTGCATGTAACCAGGTCAACGGTGAACTGCTCATTGGTTGGTTGGTGAAGGGACCTGACAGTGTTGTCTTCTCTCCTAATGTGCTGGTACAGGGTGTCTATGTCTTCTCTACAGGGTATGTTTGTTTTGTATGCCCTCCACTCCCCCTTGGAAGCTCCCATCTTTATGGAGGATGAAGGACGTCATCCAGCCCCTCTCTCTCCTGGTGTTCTGGGTCTCACTGTATCTCTCTGCTTCCTCCTCCTCCTTTTCCCCTCCCCTCTCCCTCCCCTCTTTTCACCCTTCCTTCAATCTCTGACCTCCTCGTCCTGCTATACTCCTTCTTCTTCCTCCTGCTCCTCTTCTTCCTCCTCTTCTTCCTCCTCGTCCTCCTCCTCCTCCCCCTCTCCCAGACCGCAGGTGTTAACACCACGGATAAGGAGATTGAAGTCCTCTTCTTGCCCAATGTAACTCTGGAGGATGCTGGGGAGTATACGTGCTTGGCTGGTAATTCTATTGGGATCTCCTATCACACTGCTTGGTTGACGGTGCTTCCAGGTATATACCCTCACATTCTGTCTTCACCCTCCTCCTCTCCCTCCTCTCCCTCCTCTCCCTCTCCATCCTCTCCATCCTCCTCTGCCTCCTCCCCTCCTCCTCCTCCTTCCCTCCCCTGCCCTCCTCCTCTCCATATCTCCCATGGGTTCATGTTATTTCCATGAAAACGGAAGGCAAGCAGCCCCTCTGGAGTGGAAGACACAAACTCCAATTTTAGATTATATTAAATTACTCTGATGAACTAGCACAGGCAATTTCCAGTCCAGTGAAATGGGAGAGAATATACATTCTCTTATCTATATGTGCGACCTGTTGAAAGCCTTGGCCAGAAGGCTGGACTGGACTGGGCTGATTATAACTGTGACCGGAAGCCTGCCTGGCCAGAAGATCTCAAGTGTCTCCATGCTCCACAGAGGGCTGCCTTCCTCCTTCCCTTCTTCATGTGTCTCTCTCCCTGTCTGTCTCCCTGTCTCTCTCCCTCATCTTGACAAGGTAGCATGTCTGTCTGAATGCCCTACAAGCCTCCAGTCCTGGCTCTGATCATTGATTTCATTTATCTTAATTCTTCATGAAATGGGTGACATCATTGATGATGTGTTCAGGTGCTTCAGTAGATGTAGTTTAAGAATCAGGAAGTCACAGCCTAGCTTGACTTTCTCAGTGATCAGAGCCATCTGTGTATGGAGAATGAATCATATCTGTATGCGTCTGTTTAAGGTGTTTGTAAATGTTTTGTGTGTGTATGTGTGTGTGAGCATGTATGTTTAAGATGTTTGTTACTATTGTGTGTGTGTGTATTGTACATTTCCTATCTATCTGTCTGTCTTTAGTTTGTCCGTGTCAAGTCAGTGTGTAACAGAGCAGAGCAGACAGGCTGTGTTCAGTCAACGCAACAAAGTCACAGCCAACCTCAACACATCTACATGTATTTAGGCTGAGCAAGATGTCTGGGCACCAGTAGGAAGGGAGGCAGCTAGACTCTAACCTAAACACAGAAACACCCCTAGTGTCCACAGAAATAACACCCCGCTTTTATCTAAAAACAACCAATCCTAATCACAGTCAAGGGATTTTATCTGGAATAATATGATGTATTTGTTGCCCTCTTGGAGTGCATCTATGGTGCCAGTTAGTTTGTGAGGTGTGTGTGTGCCGAGGTTGAGGGACAGTGGTTCAGGAAGGTCCTACATGGATTAAACCACCACTGCACATGAGGCTTGTTTGTGGCCTGGATGACAGACTTGCATAATGGAACAGGCTGCTATAGTGCGCACACACACACACAAACACATACACAGACCATTCCCTCCACAGGAAGCTTAGGCCATATACAACCACAAAGGACACCACTCACTCACCTGCGGTCTGAAGTGATGCATGTATTGTTCCATACACGCGTGTGTGTGTGTGTGTGGCATAGAGAGCAGATATCAGCTCAGGCTGAATACAGAGCTCAGTCAAGAAGCACTCCTTTCCAACACACTTCCCTTCTATGGTCAGTTCCATGTCCTGTCTACCTGCCCTGGGTCCTGTCTACCTGCCCTGGGTCCTGTCTACCTACCCTGGGTCCTGTCTACCTGCCCTGGGTCCTGTCTACCTGCCCTGGGTCCTGTTTACCTGCCCTGGGTCTTAGCTGCTTGATGAAGAGGAAGGGGGAGTAGGAGAGAGTAGGAGAGAGTAGGAGAGAGGAGGAGAGAGGAGGAGAGAGTAGGAGAGAGGAGGAGAGAGGAGGAGAGAGTAGGAGGGTCAGGTTTACACACTTTTTCTTGTTGTTTATGTTTGTCCATCTGGTGATGTCATTATTTATGTTCCATTTGTCCCTGTGTGTGTGTGCTTGTGTCGTCATTACTATTGTTAGTCTGTTCTTGTTTGTCTATTAGATATACCATGTTGTTAACCTGAAGGGTGTGTGTGTCTGTTCATGCATAAGGTTTGTGTGTTCATGTCTAGGGTGTGTGTGTGTTTATACTTGTGTGTGTGAGCTGTTCCGTCCCTGTGTGGTCTCTCGTAGGCAAGACTGACCACCTCCTCCTGACCTCCGCCTCCTCCTGACCTCCTCCTCTTGACCTCCTCCTCCTGACCTCCTCCTCCTCCTGACCTACTCTTCCTGACCTCCTCCTCCTCCTAACCTCCTCCTCCTCTTGACCTCCTCCTCCTGACCTCCTCTTGACCTCCTCCTCTTGACCTCCTCCTGACCTCCTCTTCCTGACCTCCTCCTGTTCTTGACCTCCTCCTCCTCTTGACCTCCTCCTCCTCTTGACCTCCTCCTGACCTCCTCCTCCTCTTGACCTCCTCCTCCTCTTGACCTCCTCCTCCTCCTGACCTCTTCCTCCTCCTGACCTCCTCCTCCTCTTGACCTCCTCCTGACCTCCTCCTCCTCTTGACCTCCTCCTCCTCTTGACCTCCTCCTCCTCTTGACCTCCTCCTCCTCCTGACCTCCTCCTCCTCTTGACCTCCTCCTCCTCCTCTTGACCTCCTCCTCCTCCTGACCTCCTCCTCCTCTTGACCTCCTCCTCCTCCTGACCTCCTCCTCCTCTTGACCTCCTCCTCCTCTTGACCTCCTCCTCCTGACCTCCACCTCCTGACCTCCTCCTCTTGACCTCCTCCTCCTCCTGACCTCCTTCTATTGACCTCCTCCTCCTCTTGACCTCCTCCTCTTGACCTCCTCCTCTTGACCTCTTCCTCCTCCTGACCTCCTCCTCCTCTTGACCTCCTCCTACTCCTGACCTCCTCCTCCTCTTGACCTCCTCCTCTTGACCTCCTCCTCCTCCTGACCTACTCTTCCTGACCTCCTCCTCCTCCTAACTTCCTCCTCCTCTTGACCTCCTCCTCCTGACCTCCTCTTGACCTCCTCCTCTTGACCTCCTCCTGACCTCCTCTTCCTGACCTCCTCCTGTTCTTGACCTCCTCCTCCTCTTGACCTCCTCATCCTCTTGACCTCCTCCTGACCTCCTCTTGACCTCCTCCTCCTCCTGACCTCCTCTTGACCTCCTCCTCCTCTTGACCTCCTCCTCCTCTTGACCTCCTACTCCTCCTGACCTCCTCCTCCTCTTGACCTCCTCCTCCTCCTGACCTCCTCCTCCTCTTGACCTCCTCCTCCTCTTGACCTCCTCCTCCTCCTGACCTCCTCCTCCTCTTGACCTCCTCCTCCTCCTGACCTCCTCCTCCTGACCTCCTCCTCCTCTTGACCTCCTCCTCCTCCTGACCTCCTCCTTCTATTGACCTCCTCCTCCTCTTGACCTCCTCCTCTTGACCTCCTCCTCCTCCTCTTGACCTCCTCCTCTTGACCTCTTCCTCTTCCTGACCTCCTCCTCCTCTTGACCTCCTCCTCCTCCTGACCTCCTCCTTCTATTGACCTCCTCCTCCTCTTGACCTCCTCCTCTTGACCTCCTCCTCCTCCTCTTGACCTCCTCCTCCTCTTGACCTCCTCCTCCTCCTCTTGACCTCTTCCTCCTCCTGACCTCCTCCTCCTCTTGACCTCCTCCTCCTCCTGACCTCCTCCTCCTCCTGACCTCTTCCTCCTCCTGACCTCCTCCTCCTCTTGACCTCTTCCTCCTCCTGACCTCCTCCTCCTCTTGACCTCCTCCTGACCTCCTCCTCCTCCTGACCTCCTCCTCCTCTTGACCTCCTCCTCCTCCTGACCTCTTCCTCCTCCTGACCTCCTCCTCCTCTTGACCTCCTCCTCCTCCTGACCTCCTCCTCATCCTGACCTCTTCCTCCTCCTGACCTCCTCCTCCTCTTGACCTCTTCCTCCTCCTGACCTCCTCCTCCTCCTGACCTCCTCCTCCTCTTGACCTCCTCCTCCTCTTGACCTCCTCCTCCTCCTCTTGACCTCTTCCTCCTCCTGACCTCCTCCTCCTCCTGACCTCCTCCTCCTCCTGACCTCTTCCTCCTCCTGACCTCCTCCTCCTCCTGACCTCCTCCTCCTCTTGACCTCTTCCTCCTCCTGACCTCCTCCTCCTCCTGACCTCCTCCTCCTACTCCTGACCTCCTCCTCCTCTTAACCTCCTCCTCCTCCTGACCTCCTCCTCCTCCTGACCTCCTCCTCCTCTTGACCTCTTCCTCCTCCTGACCTCCTCCTCCTCTTGACCTCTTCCTCCTCCTGACCTCCTCCTCCTCCTGTCCTCCTCCTCCTACTCCTGACCTCCTCCTCCTCTTAACCTCCTCCTCCTCTTGACCTCCTCCACTTCCTGACCTCCTCCTCCTCTTGACCTCCTCCTCCTCCTCTTGACCTCCTCCTCCTCTTGACCTCCTCCTCCTCCTCTTGACCTCCTCCTCCTCCTGACCTCCTCCTCCTCCTGACCTCCTCCTCCTCCTGACCTCCTCCTCCTCTTGACCTCCTCCTCCTCCTGACCTCCTCCTCCTCTTGACCTCCTCCTCCTCCTGACCTCCTCCTTCTATTGACCTCCTCCTCCTCTTGACCTCCTCCTCTTGACCTCCTCCTCCTCCTCTTGACCTCCTCCTCTTGACCTCTTCCTCTTCCTGACCTCCTCCTCCTCTTGACCTCCTCCTGACCTCCTCCTTCTATTGACCTCCTCCTCCTCTTGACCTCCTCCTCTTGACCTCCTCCTCCTCCTCTTGACCTCCTCCTCCTCTTTACCTCCTCCTCCTCCTCTTGACCTCTTCCTCCTCCTGACCTCCTCCTCCTCTTGACCTCCTCCTCCTCCTGACCTCCTCCTCCTCCTGACCTCTTCCTCCTCCTGACCTCCTCCTCCTCTTGACCTCTTCCTCCTCCTGACCTCCTCCTCCTCTTGACCTCCTCCTGACCTCCTCCTCCTCCTGACCTCCTCTTCCTCTTGACTTCCTCCTGACCTCCTCCTCCTCCTGACCTCTTCCTCCTCCTGACCTCCTCCTCCTCTTGACCTCCTCCTCCTCCTGACCTCCTCATCCTGACCTCTTCCTCCTCCTGACCTCCTCCTCCTCTTGACCTCTTCCTCCTCCTGACCTCCTCCTCCTCCTGACCTCCTCCTCCTCTTGACCTCTTCCTCCTCCTGACCTCCTCCTCCTCCTGACCTCCTCCTCCTACTCCTGACCTCCTCCTCCTCTTAACCTCCTCCTCCTCATGACCTCCTCCTCCTCTTGACCTCCTCCTCCTCCTCCTGACCTCCTCCTTCTATTGACCTCCTCCTCTTGACCTCCTCCTCTTGACCTCCTCCTCCTCCTCTTGACCTCCTCCTCCTCTTGACCTCCTCCTCCTCCTCTTGACCTCTTCCTCCTCCTGACCTCCTCCTCCTCCTGACCTCCTCCTCCTACTCCTGACCTCCTCCTCCTCTTAACCTCCTCCTCCTCCTGACCTCCTCCTCCTCCTGACCTCCTCCTCCTCTTGACCTCTTCCTCCTCCTGACCTCCTCCTCCTCTTGACCTCTTCCTCCTCCTGACCTCCTCCTCCTCCTGACCTCCTCCTCCTACTCCTGACCTCCTCCTCCTCTTGACCTCCTCCTACTCCTGACCTCCTCCTCTTGACCTCCTCCTCTTGACCTCCTCCTACTCCTGACCTCCTCCTCTTGACCTCCTCCTCCTGACCTCCTCCTACTCCTGACCTCCTCCTCTTGACCTCCTCCTACTCCTGACCTCCTCCTCCTCTTGACCTCCTCCTGACCTCCTCCTCTTGACCTCCTCCTCCTGACCTCCTCCTCCTCCTCTTGACCTCCTCCTCCTCCTGACCTCCTCCTCCTCTTGACCTCTTCCTCCTCCTGACCTCCTCCTCCTCCTGACCTCCTCCTCCTACTCCTGACCTCCTCCTCCTCTTGACCTCCTCCTACTCCTGACCTCCTCCTCTTGACCTCCTCCTCTTGACCTCCTCCTACTCCTGACCTCCTCCTCTTGACCTCCTCCTCCTGACCTCCTCCTACTCCTGACCTCCTCCTCTTGACCTCCTCCTACTCCTGACCTCCTCCTCCTCTTGACCTCCTCCTGACCTCCTCCTCTTGACCTCCTCCTCCTGACCTCCTCCTCCTCCTCTTGACCTCCTCCTCCTCTTGACCTCCTCCTCCTGACCTCCTCCTGCAGCCAACACAGACGAGCCCGTCACCGGCCTGACCTCTCCGGACTATGTGGAGATTGGTATCTACTGCGTGGGCGTGTTCCTGATCGCATGCATGGTGGTGATCGTGGTGGTGTGCAGGATGAGGAACACAGCCAAGAAGCCAGACTTCGGGGGTCAGCCTGCCGTTCACAAGCTGAGCAAGCAGATCCCCCTCCGCCGCCAGGTAACAGAAAGTAGATAAAGAGTTCCAAAGGCATCTAACACCCCTAGAGGAAGGTCACGCTCCATACACACACACACACACACACACACACACGTAGTCTATACACACACTGAGACTAGTCTTTAGAGAACAAAAAACAGGTCTGTTGACACAAACACAGTTAACGGAACTGAATACTAAAATAATGTATAAAAGTATTGAATCTTGCTCTGTGTTTGAGTTCTGCTGATTTGAAAGCTATGCAGAGAGAGCTATCTAGGGTAGGGACACCTGCATGGGAGAGCAGCTAACGATTAGCACGATTAGCACCGGCCCTCAGCCCCCCCCTTGCTGTTTGGTTAGCACTGCTAGCTAGCACCTACGCTAGCTAGGGCCTCCGCTAGCATCTTCCTGGTGAGTGCATCCTCTCCCTAATGGCTGCAGAGAACCCCAGCAGTCCTGGGACAGAGCCGTCCAGTGCCAAGGGAAGGTGAGGCCGGAAGGAGGAGAGGACTGATGAACTGACCTGGTCACCCTGGCTGCAGGTGTCCTGCTTGGTGCAGAGGGCTCTGATCGCTGTTTGATTGGAGCAATACTGAAATACTCTAAAGACATCTATTTTGAAAATGTGACATTCAAGTTACGGGAATTATTACCAGTCTTGCACATACGCCCATCCCGCCCACTCTCAACCCCCCCCCACATGCCCCCCTCCTCACACACACACGCCCCTCTAGTCATGCCTTTGTAGCTCTTCCTCTGTGTTGTGCAGACCCAGGTGATCAGCCATGTCCTCTTGCAGGTGTCTGCTGACTCCAGCTCCTCCATGAGCTCCAGCACGCCGCTAGTACGCATCACAACACGCCGAAGCTCTGCCCACGACGACCCCATCCCCGAGTACGATGTCCCGGAGGACCCCCGCTGGGAGTTCTCCAGAGACAGGTGAGGGGTGTGTGTGGGCATAGACCTTTCCAACAATATGACATTTCACGATAAAAACAAGTAAACCCCATGTATTGTTCTGTATCCAGCCAGGTCAAGGTTACAGCATATTACAGTCAAGTCTAGTTTGGCCCAGCGATAGCTTGTGGCTAATTTGGCTTTAATTAACATTGCCTTTGTAGTGTGCTAACAGGAAGTGTTATGTCAGGCCTGTGGGGGGCTGAGGGAGGCTGTGGGAGGATGAGGGGGGCTGTGGGGAGCTGTGGGGGGCTGTGTAGAGCTGTGGGGGGCGGTGGGGAGCGGTGGGGGGCTGTGATAGCAGCTCCAAAAGTGTGTGAAGTGTGTCGTTAAAACGCAGCACTGTAATGATTAACCAGTGATGGAGTACAGTGAGTCATTACTCGGTAATCTGACACCCCCACACGTACACACACACATACACACACACATACTCTCACACACATACACACACACATACACACACGCATACACCCCCACACCTCACACACATACACCGGTCAGGGTTATACAGGGTTAGAGGCCTACATGGTCAGAGACCTACAGGGTCAGAGGCCTACAGGGTCAGAGGCCTACAGGGTCAGAGTCCTACAGGGTCAGAGTCCTACAGGGTCAGAGGCCTACAGGGTCAGAGGCCTACAGGGTCAGAGGCCTACAGGGTCAGAGGCCTACAGGGTCAGAGTCCTACAGGGTTAGAGGCCTACAGGGTGTGTGTGAGAGTTTGACAGTGTAGTTGTGTTTGTGTGAGAGTTTGACAGTGTGGTTGTGTTTGTGTGAGAGTTTGACAGTGTAGTTGTGTTTGTGTGAGAGTTTGACAGTGTGGTTGTGTTTGTGTGAGAGTTTGACAGTGTGGTTGTGTTTGTGTGAGAGTTTGACAGTGTGGTTGTGTTTGTGTGAGAGTTTGACAGTATAGTTGTGTTTGTGTGAGAGTTTGACCATATGGACCAAGCTCTCAGACCCTTCCTCACCAGAGAGTTTGACAGTGTGTTAGGGCCAGAGAAAGTCACCAGCCATGATCATTTGATGTGCTAATGAAAATATATAAATATTTAGTTTTTTGGGGGTTTCTGCATGCATCCCACTATGCATCTCTCACCCCCTCTTTCTATCCTCTTTCTGTCTTTAACATGCAATTGTGTCTCCTCCTCCCTCCCTCCCTCCGTCCCTCCCTCCCTCCCTCCCTCCCTCCCTTGTCATCTCACAAAGCCTGAGGGATCATAGTGGAATGCTAACGTTTGTGGAGGAAAAATAACATTGATTATGTGTGGTGGAGGGAGGGCAGAAAGGTGCTGTTGATGGCGCCGGGGCTGGGTGTGAGGACAGATGGGGGATTGTGTTACCAGGCCTCAGTGCCACACTCAACATTTACACACACCAGACGAGGCGGGTCTTACGCCTGCCAGTCAAACTAGGGTCCTGTAGAGGAGCAGGGCCATGAGGGGAGAGCAGTCTGATCAGCCAATCAGCAGCAGGCATTCACAAGGTACTGTGGTGACAACCCTCTGGTTTACAGCTGGTCACTCCTGTGGGTAATGTGACAAGCATAAGTGGTGTAAGGACTTGTTAAAGGCAGCTATTGAACAGGTCAGGAGAGACATATTTAGAGGTGTTTCTCCTACCTTGCTAGTCTTATCAGGCATTCATCATCCATGGCACTGTCCACATACACTATCCCAATAAAGCACTCGAGTTTAAATCACAAAGGAGGGACATTGGAAAACTGTCCCCCTCTCTACATCTCTCTCTCTCCCCTTCTCTCTCGCTCTCTCCCTGTCTCTCAAACCTGTTTATTTTGGTCTGCTATAAAGAGAGGGAGAGGGAGAGAGGGGTAGGGAGATGTGGAGAGAGGGAGAGGGAGGGAGAGAGAGGTGTGGAGAGAGAAAGGGAGGGAGAGAGAGGTGTGGAGAGAGAGAAAGGGAGGGAGAGAGGGAGAGGGAGGGTGAGAGAGGTGTAGAGAGGGAGGTGTGGAAAGAGGGAAAGAGAGGGAGGGAGAGGGAGGTGTGGAGAGAGAGGAAGGGAGAGAGAGAGGGAGAGAGGGAGAGGGAGGGTGAGAGAGGTGTAGAGAGGGAGGTGTGGAAAGAGGGAAAGAGAGGGAGGGAGAGGGAGGTGTGGAGAGAGAGGAAGTGGCTCCTGTACCTGTTAGTGTGGTTAGGGTTAGGGTTAGTAGTCAGTGTAGTCTCTTGCTGCCAAAGAGCAGCTGAGAACTTGCTTGTTTTCCAGCCCTGATCCCAGTGATTCATCCCTATAACCTTTCTCTCTCCCCCTCCCCCAGGCTGACCCTTGGCAAGCCCCTAGGGGAGGGCTGCTTTGGCCAGGTGGTGATGGCCGAGGCCCTGGGCATTGACAAGGAGAAGCCCAAGGAGGCCGTGACCGTAGCAGTCAAGATGCTGAAAGGTAGGCGCTTCTGTAAGTGTACCCGGCTCCACGTGCACCTCACCACACACCTTCCTCACCATACCTCACACCACACACCTTCTTCACCACACCACTCCTCACCTCACCATATATCACCACACCTCACTTCACCATATCTCACCACACGTCACTTCGCCATACTTCACACTACTCCTCACCTCACCACACCACACACCTCACCACATCTCACCAATCCTTACCTCACTCATGGGATGGGGCTATACAGTGTCATGGGGGTGGGGCTACACAGGCCGTGGTCATGGGGGTCTGAAGGACATGGCTGACCTGTACAGCGTGGTCATGGGGGTCTGAAGGACATGGCTGACCTGTACAGCGTGGTCATGGGGGTCTGAAGGACATGGCTGACCTGTACAGCGTGGTCATCTGTTCACCCGCAGTCTGGGGGGGGGGGGCATTGATGGGTGCAGGGGACCTTGACAATGGCTGAGCAGAGGAATCTCAGAGGGAGGGAGAGAAGGAGGGAGGGAGGTGGAGGGCTAGTAGGTAATAGGGTGGAGGGAGAGAGTGAGGGAGCAGGAATGTGTCTGACTGCCTCGCTCAATCAGGCCCATGAAAACAGAGCCTGGGTCGGAGATAACGACCCCAGATTGAGCCGCTGTCTTTAATTCCTCCAAAACGTTGAAAGGATGTCTCTGTGGTCTGACTGGTCTCTCTCTCTCTGTGCTATGACACTAGACCATCCTGTCAGTCAGTCATGATTCTGTGTAACGAACCATAGAAGAGAGTAGTAGTTATGCTGGCACTGTGGGGGGTCACAGTGGGGTCACCCTTGGGGTCAGGGGTCAGGACTGTGGTGTTGACAGTGTCTCTCCTCCCTGCAGACGATGCCACTGAGAAGGACCTGTCAGACCTGGTGTCGGAGATGGAGATGATGAAAATGATTGGGAAGCACAAAAACATCATAAACCTGCTGGGGGCGTGCACACAGGATGGTGAGTGTGTGTGTTTGTGTGTGTGTGTGCACACAGGATGGTGAGTGTGTGTGTGTGTGTGCACACAGGATGGTGAGGGAGTGTGTGTGTGTGCACACAGGATGGTGAGGGAGTGTGTGTGCACACAGGATGGTGAGGGAGTGTGTGTGTGTGTGTGCGCACAGCATTGTGAGGGAGTGTGTGTGTGTGTGTGTGCACACAGGATGGTGAGTGTGTGTGTGTGTGTGCACACAGGATGGTGAGGGAGTGTGTGTGTGTGCACACAGGATGGTGAGGGAGTGTGTGTGCACACAGGATGGTGAGGGAGTGTGTGTGTGTGTGTGCGCACAGCATTGTGAGGGAGTGTGTGTGTGTGTGTGTGCACACAGGATGGTGAGGGAGTGTGTGCACACAGGATGGTGAGGGAGTGTGTGTGCACACAGGATGGTGAGGGAGTGTGTGTGTGTGTGCACAGGATGGTGAGGGAGTGTGTGTGTGTGCGTACAGGAGTGTGAGGGAGTGTGTGCACACAGGAGTGTGAGGGAGTGTGTGCACACAGGATGGTGAGGGAGTGTGTGTGTGTGCACACAGGATGGTGATGGAGTGTGTGTGCACACAGGATGGTGAGGGAGTGTGTGTGCACACAGGATGGTGAGGGAGTGTGTGTGCACACAGGATGGTGAGGGAGTGTGTGTGTGTGCACACAGGATGGTGAGGGAGTGTGTGTGTGTGCGCACAGGAGTGTGAGGGAGTGTGTGTGTGTGCACACAGGATTGTGAGGGAGTGTGTGCACACAGGAGTGTGAGGGAGTGTGTGCACACAGGATGGTGAGGGAGTGTGTGTGTGTGTGTGTGTGTGCACACAGAAGTGTGAGGGAGAGTGTGTGTGCACACAGGATGGTGAGGAAGTGTGTGTGTGTGTGCACACAGGATGGTGAGGGAGTGTGTGTGTGTGTGTGTGTGTGCGCACAGGATGGTGAGGGAGTGTGTGTGTGTGCACACAGGATGGTGAGGGAGTGTGTGCGTGTGCACGCAGGATGGTGAGGGAGTGTGTGTGTGTGTGTGCACACAGGATGGTGAGGGAGTGTGTGTGTGTGTGTGTGTGTGCGCACAGGATGGTGAGGGAGTGTGTGTGTGTGCACACCGGATGGTGAGTGTGTGTGTGTGTGTGCGTGTGTGTGTGTGTGCATGCTCGTGTGTGCGTGTTTGTGTGTGTGCACACAGGATGGTGAGGGAGTGTGTGTGTGTGTGCGCACAGAATGGTGTGTGTGTGTGTGTGCGTGTGTGGTCTTGTTTAACTACCTTTATAGGAACTGAATGTCTTCAGAAGTATGGTGAAACATACAAAACATACAACGTTTTGCTGGGACACAGAACCTCAAATGCTTTTTTCAGGTTGTTTTAGGGTCAGAATTAGAATTACATTAAATGTTTAGGTCAGGGCTTCAGGTTAGGAATAACACAATTTTGAATGGGAGTGAATGGTCGGGGCACTCTGGGATAGACAAACAAACTGGTGTATGTATATATGTACGTGTGTGTATGTGTGTATATGTGTTTGTGTGTATATATATATATGTGCGCGTTTATATATATATATTAGTGCTGTCAAACGATTAAAATATTTAATCGCGATTAATCGCATCAATGTCATAGTTAACTCACAATTAATCGCAATTAATCGCACATTTTTATCTATTCTAAATGTCCCTTGATTTCTTTTTTTCCCATTATTTTTTCTAATTTTAATGCTCTTATCAACATGGAAAAGTGGATCGGCTTGCTTCGTGCAATCGCCTGGCTTTGACGAGGGGACGGAGAATTCGCATTAGCGGTGTGCTTGGCCATCAAGGGGTATTTCAGACTGGACGTGCTGCGATGATAGCTCAGCTCACAACAACAAAACACACAGATCACTTTGGTCTTGTCAATGAAACCATTTGGCAACTTTTTAAAAGTAAACTTTCCATTCAGAATCTTATTGGCATCCATTTCGGCGTCTCACGCTTGCCATCCACTTAAACATAACGTTAGTCTACTACTCTTTAGCCGGCTCGCAAGCCCAAACAAGTGTGTGTGGCGTGCCTGTTGTTTTGTTTCCGGTGTAGCTAGATCCGGTGTGGTGTTGTAGTTTTTCTAACGATTACAAAGTTTGCTAGGCCAAAAAGAACGTTAATCTTGCAATAAAAAAATGTAAGCAGTTAAAATGGGTTTGCGTTAACACCGTTTAACTGACAGCACTAATATATATATATGTGTGTGTGCAGGGCCCCTGTATGTGATCGTGGAGTACGCCTCCAAGGGGAACTTGAGGGAGTACCTGCGCGCCCGTCGGCCCCCAGGAATGGACTACTCCTACGACATCGCCCGCTGCCCTGACGAGCAGCTCACCTTCAAGGACCTGGTCTCCTGCACCTACCAGGTGGCCCGGGGGATGGAGTACCTCGCCTCACAAAAGGTACACACACATACACACACCCACACACACACATGCAGGCTGTGTGAGACCAAACTGGGGAGAGAGGGGAGAGACGTGTTTTCCCAGTGTCCTGCCGGCGGGAGAACAGACTCGTTAACCCAACACTCCCCTCACGCTCTCTCTCCCTGCTGGAATGTGACAGAGCACACACACACTCACTCGCTTTCACACATGCTCTTACACGCACAGCTATGCTCACAAACAAGCCGTGTGTGTGTGTATGTGTGCGTAGTGTGTGTTTGTGTGTGTGTGTGTGAGTTCATGCCGGTCAGTCAACCCTCTACTGCTTCACGTGTTCCTGAGGCCTCACATTCTTCATAAACATAATTTCTAGCAAAGTTCACCCTCCATTTTGGTGCCATATTGCAGTGAAGTAACCTTATCATGTTCTCCCTCCCCCCCTTTCCCTCTCTCCCCCTCCCTCCCCTCCCTCCCTCCCTCCCTCTCCCCCTCCCTCCCTCCCCCTCCCTCCCTCCCTCCCTCCCTCCCTCCTTCCCTCAGTGTATCCATAGAGACCTGGCAGCGAGGAATGTCTTGGTGACGGAGAGCAACTTCATGAAGATTGCAGACTTCGGCCTGGCCAGAGACGTCCACAACATCGACTACTATAAGAAGACCACCAATGTGAGTTCCTCCCCTGACCACCAGCTAGGTCAGGAGGAAGGAGAGTCTGATTGTCTTAAGAGTTCATCACTCCATCCACCCCCCTGAGTCCATCACTCCATCCACCCCCCTGTCCATCACTCCATCCACCCCCCTGTTCATCACTCCATCCACCCCCCTGTTCGTCCCTCCTCCATCACTCCATCCACCCCCCTGTTCATCACTCCATCCACCCCCCTGTCCATCACTCCATCCACCCCCCTGTCCATCACTCCATCCACCCCCCTGTTCATCACTCCATCCACCCCCCTGTTCGTCCCTCCTCCATCACTCCATCCACCCCCCTGTTCATCACTCCATCCACCCCCCTGTTCATCACTCCATCCACCCCCCTGTTCATCACTCCATCCACCCCCCTGTTCATCACTCCATCCACCCCCCTGTTCATCACTCCATCCACCCCCCTGAGTCCATCACTCCATCCACCCCCCTGTTCATCACTCCATCCACCCCCCTGTTCGTCCCTCCTCCATCACTCCATCCACCCCCCTGTTCATCACTCCATCCACCCCCCTGTTCATCACTCCATCCACCCCCCTGTTCATCACTCCATCCACCCCCCTGTTCATCACTCCATCCACCCCCCTGTTCATCACTCCATCCACCCCCCTGAGTCCATCACTCCATCCACCCCCCTGTTCATCACTCCATCCACCCCCCTGTTCGTCCCTCCTTCTCTGGAACCTGGTTATCTCCCCAGTCCTGGATACGGTTGGGTACCGAAACCCGGTTCCACTATGGAACCTGGTCTTACGCAACCGGTAGGAATCGGACCGGATTAGAACGCACATTTTGGTTCCTCATTTCGGTTCCACTTAATGTGTCGACTGAAATATTTTCCCTCTGTCGCTCCGAAACGGACGTAAAAATATCACACTTTCTCGGTAGTCTACCGTTAGCTAGCTACCGTAAATGTAGGCTACTTTCAAAATCCATATTTTCCCTTTGGGCTCACCAAAACGGACGTAAAAGCATATTAACCATTCACTGCACGTGATCGCTAGTAGATGTATTACACTTGCTCTTGCGGCGACACACGGATACTTCTAAAGCAGAGGGATGCACCGTGTTCGACAGCTTGCGGACATCAGTCCCTGGTCCCGGGACAACCTCCCCAATTTGTCTGCCCTTTCAGCCTCATACCTGTGTGTACAGGCCTCTTCGACACCATCTGAGAGAGTTTTCTCCTGTGCAGAACATGCCATAAGTCAGGAGAGGTGTCGTATCTTGCCAGAGAAGGCAAATATGGTAATTTTTCTGCAAAAGAACTGCTAAAGTTTGAAGCTGGTTTAGTTAGCATACCAACTCAACATTTATTTTTTGTTACTTGTTAATAGTGTAACTGTTATTTATTGTTAAATTATTGTAGTTGTGTGTTAGGTGACTTAGGTTTACTTATTATATATTTAAGTAGGCTACTTTAAAACATTAATATATTCTATAAAACTCTATAAAAAAGCCTTTCTTTGATGTCATTTTTCAGTTTTCAAGAATCGGAATCGGAATTGTTTTAAAAGTAACCCAACCCTAGTCCTGGACCATGTCTCTCTCTCGATGCCTGTCTGCTAGTGAAGCTGAGCGCTGCCCTGCGACCTGTCTATACTGACTGACTAAGAAATTAAAGACCGCAGGAATGTCTGTTCATATTGTATGGTACCCCTTGACCTCTGTGTGTGTGTGTGTGCTTAGGGTCGTCTCCCGGTGAAATGGATGGCTCCAGAGGCGTTGTTTGACCGAGTGTACACACACCAGAGTGACGTGTAAGTACCTTACTGTCTCTCTCCTTCCATGTTTCTCTCCTTCTCTCTGTCACTCAAACACTCCTTCACACATTTACATTTATTCATTGAGCAGATGCTTTTATCCAAAGCGACTTACAAGAAAGAGTTTTACAAAAAGTGCACAGGTCAATGATCATAAACAACGAGATGGCCCCAAAAACATTGCGGGTAGCCAAAACATGAAGCATACATTGTGAAAAAACACACACACACCATTGTGAACTATCAGAAACAATTTTTATTACATTTACATTTATGCATTTAGCAGACGCTTTTATCCAAAGCGACTTCCAAGAGAGAGCTTTACAAAAAAGCATAGGTCACTGATCATAACAACGAGATAGCCCCAAACATTGCGAGCAGCCAAAACATGAAGCATACATTGTGGAAAACCAAATAAGTGCCAAAGGGAAGAACCATAAGAGCATGCAGTTAAACAAGTTACAATTGAACAACATGAAACTCCCCACAAGAGTGCAAGAGTGTACCTGTAGAAAAAACAATCAACAGTAAAAATATTTCACAGCGAGTACAAGAATTTGAAACCGTTACAACTAACCAACAATAGCAACAAGTCTCTCAATACGAGTCATTGTGATCCTGGAGGAAACTAACATCAGGTCCAGCCAAGCATTCCTAAGTGCCGTTGTACTCCCGGAACAAGTGCGTCTTGAGCCTTTTCTTGAAGGTGGGGAGACAGTCAGTGTCCCTGATGGAGGTGGGGAGTTGATTCCACCATTGGGGGGCCAGACAGGAGAAGAGCTTGTGTTGGGACCGGTCGCTCTTGAGCGGTGGGACCACCAGACGGTTGTCAGAAGAAGACCGTAGGTGGCGGGTGGGGGTGTAAGGCTGGAGGAGAGACTTGATGTAGTCGGGTGCAGTCCCGTTCACCGCTCGGAAGGTCAGTACCAGAGTCTTGAATCTGATACGGGCCGTGATGGGAAGCCAGTGGAGGGAGATGAGGAGCGGTGTAACATGGGAGCGTCTGGGTAGATTGAAGACAAGACGGGCCGCCGCGTTCTGAATCCTCTGGAGAGGGCGGGTTGCGCATGCTGGGAGACCGGCGAGCAGCGAGTTGCAGTAGTCCAACTTTGAGAGGACAAGTGCTTGGACTAGCAGCTGGGTGGAGTGCTCAGACAGGTATCTCCTGATCTTCCGGATGTTGTAGAGGGTGAATCTACACGACCGGGAGACCGCAGCAATGTGGGCTGTGAGGGAGAGCTCGTCATCCATGGTCACCCCGAGGTTCCTGGCAGAGGATGAAGGGGTCACCGTCGCCGATCCCAGGGTGATTGAGAGATCGTATTATTACACAGATGGAAGTCAGCCTCTGGCTTCTTACTGCAGTTGTAGAGTTAATAAGATAGTTTTTCAGTCTGGGAGAAAGAGATGAGTAGACGGGGGCTGGAGGGGGCTAGGGAGGTGTTTGGGTAGAACGTGAGGTTATGGGGAGAGATAGAGCAGGAGAGGGCCAGGGAGGGTTAGGGTAAAACGTGAGGTTATGGGGAGAGATAGAGCAGGAGGGGGCCAGCGAGGTGTTTGGGTAGAACGTGAGGTTATGGGGAGAGATAGAGGAGGAGGGGGCCAGTCTGTGGCGAAAGTGAGGATTTCACGCTAGACTTGCAGCCAATGCCGTGTTACTAATCTGCCCTGCTTCAAAGGCCCTGGAAGAGGCCAGAACCCCCCTCCCTGCCCCTCTCGGAAGTCTCCCCTAACCCAACCTAGCCCTAGCCCTAACCCTAACCGCTGGGAGACAGCAATGTAGCGTGGTAGCAAACACACTCACCCACTTTAGCAATCTGTTACAGGAAATAATTTATGTGTGTGTGAGTGTGTGTTTGTATGTGAACAAATGCTGTCCCACAGGGCATCCCTCCAATCAATATCCAGGGAGACCTGGGGGGGGGGCAGTCCAAGCATAACACTTTGTGCTTGGCTCACCACTAATGATGGTACATCACTCACTTTAGTAATTGGCTTTTTCACGTTGGGCCTTGGGGGGAGTGGGGGTGTTAGAGGGGTGGGGGGTTACATGAAAACCAAACCAAAGGCACAAACAATCCATACATGACATCAGATTAAATTAATACATTAATTCAAATGGAATCTGTGCCGTGTTGTTTTGACAGGTGCACCCAGGGGGACAAGGTGGTGTTGGGTGGGACCTGGATGAGTTCAGGGAGCCATAGTTGGCCCCTTAGCCCAGGGAGAGGGCTGTTGTAAGGCTACCGTGAAGCCATGTGGGGGGTCTGATATACCGAGGGGGAGGGGCTAGGTAACCCCCCCCCCTTTTCAAAGCCTTCAGCCGCTCAACCTTTCATCTCCCTCTTCATCTCCATCTCCCTCTCCTTCCTCTCTCCATCTCTCCTCTCTCCATCTCCCTCTCCTTCCTCTCTCCATCTCTCCTCTCTCCATCTCTCCATCTCTCCTCCTCCCTCTCCTTCCTCTCTCCTCCTCCCAGCCCCTCTCCCCCGACCAGTTCAGAATCAAAGCCTTCTGATGTATGGATATCGATCAGGGTTTTTTGAATTCATATTCATGTTGTTTTCTCTCTGTAACCCTCTCTAACCCTAACCCTGTAACCCTCTCTAACCCTAACCCTCTCTAACCCTGTAACCCTCTCTAACCCTAACCCTAACCCTGTAACCCTCTCTAACCCTAACCCTAACCCTGTAACCCTCTCTAACCCTAACCCTCTCTAACCCTAACCCTAACCCTCCCTAACCCTAACCATAAATATACATGCTGTTGCTTTGTAGGCCTAAGTGCTTCAGAGGTACGTCTCTGAGTCAGAGGTGTATGTCTCTGAGTCAGAGGTGTATGTCTCTGAGTCAGAGGTGTATGTCTCTGAGTCAGAGGTGTATGTCTCTGAGTCAGAGGTGTATGTCTCTGAGTCAGAGGTGTATGTCTCTGAGTCAGAGGTATATGTCTCTGAGTCAGAGGTGTATGTCTCTGAGTCAGAGGTATATGTCTCTGAGTCAGAGGTATATGTCTCTGAGTCAGAGGTATATGTCTCTGAGTCAGATGGCTGAGCGGTGAGGGAGTCGGGCTAGTAATCTGAAGGTTGCCAGTTTGATTCCCAGCCGTGCAAAATGACTTGTCATTTTGTGTCCTTGGGCAAGGCACTTCACCCTACTTGCTTCGGGGGGAATGTCCCTGTACTTACTGTAAGTCGCTCTGGATAAGAGCGTCTGCTAAATGACTAAATGTAAATGTCAGTCAGGATGTACCCCCTGCTAGAGGCCTAGCTCCTGTTGTATGTGATGCTCTAAGCTGTGCTATGCTGCCTGACTCTCTAGTCATCACTAAACATTACAACTGTGTATGTACACTTTAGGACTGTGTGGCTTTATGTTTGATTAGAAACACACCATTAATGCAAATACAGGCAAGATTTCTTGTCATTGGTACTGATCCTGTGAATGAGGACAGGACCAACCCAGGCTGCTGGTATAAACAGATGGGAGGATGGAGACCCAGAGGAGTACATACAGGCAGTGTCTGGCCTGGCCTCATAGGGTCACTAACATGGGAGGATGGAGACCCAGAGGAGTACATACAGGCAGTGTCTGGCCTGGCCTCATAGGGTCACTAACATGGGAGGATGGAGACCCAGAGGAGTACATACAGGCAGTGTCTGGCCTGGCCTCATAGGGTCACTAACATGGGAGGATGGAGACCCAGAGGAGTACATACAGGCAGTGTCTGGCCTGGCCTCATAGGGTCACTAACATGGGAGGATGGAGACCCAGAGGAGTACATACAGGCAGTGTCTGGCCTGGCCTCATAGGGTCACTAACATGGGAGGATGGAGACCCAGAGGAGTACATACAGGCAGTGTCTGGCCTGGCCTCATAGGGTCACTAACATGGGAGGATGGAGACCCAGAGGAGTACATACAGGCAGTGTCTGGCCTGGCCTCATAGGGTCACTAACATGGGAGGATGGAGACCCAGAGGAGTACATACAGGCAGTGTCTGGCCTGGCCTCATAGGGTCACTAACATGGGAGGATGGAGACCCAGAGGAGTACATACAGGCAGTGTCTGGCCTGGCCTCATAGGGTCACTAACATGGGAGGATGGAGACCCAGAGGAGTACATACAGGCAGTGTCTGGCCTGGCCTCATAGGGTCACTAACATGGGAGGATGGAGACCCAGAGGAGTACATACAGGCAGTGTCTGGCCTGGCCTCATAGGGTCACTAACATGGGAGGATGGAGACCCAGAGGAGTACATACAGGCAGTGTCTGGCCTGGCCTCATAGGGTCACTAACATGGGAGGATGGAGACCCAGAGGAGTACATACAGGCAGTGTCTGGCCTGGCCTCATAGGGTCACTAACATGGGAGGATGGAGACCCAGAGGAGTACATACAGGCAGTGTCTGGCCTGGCCTCATAGGGTCACTAACATGGGAGGATGGAGACCCAGAGGAGTACATACAGGCAGTGTCTGGCCTGGCCTCATAGGGTCACTAACATGGGAGGATGGAGACCCAGAGGAGTACATACAGGCAGTGTCTGGCCTGGCCTCATAGGGTCACTAACATGGGAGGATGGAGACCCAGAGGAGTACATACAGGCAGTGTCTGGCCTGGCCTCATAGGGTCACTAACATGGGAGGATGGAGACCCAGAGGAGTACATACAGGCAGTGTCTGGCCTGGCCTCATAGGGTCACTAACATGGGAGGATGGAGACCCAGAGGAGTACATACAGGCAGTGTCTGGCCTGGCCTCATAGGGTCACTAACATGGGAGTGTGTGATGTGTTTGTGTCTGTGTGTGTTGGCCACTCTGAGTGTGTAATAATACACTCTTTGTTATTCGCACCACTGCCAGGATCATTCATTGATGCTCTGTAGAAATAAGCCCTCGTAGTGTGAGCTGTCGCCTGACAGTTTATTCTGTGCAGATAAGCGTGATGATTTATGTAATCAGCTTGGTGTTAGGGTAACTGAGGGGACCGGATACAGTTTAGTAGAGGATGTTGTTACCAGTGAACTAACGATCACCACAGGCCCCGGAGCACTGTCTGCTGTAGGCGCTGTTTGTCTTGGCCTGGCGTGTGACTGGACAAAGGCTTCAGTGTGCCTGTCTGCTCGGAGGGACAAAGGCTATCTGTGAGCTCTTGGTGCCGGTGGCACTGCCCTCCAGCAGAGGAGGAGGGGGGGTGCTGCCCTCCAGCAGAGGGGGAGGGGGGGTGCTGCCCTCCAGCAGAGGGGGAGGGGGGGTGCTGCCCTCCAGCAGAGGGGGAGGGGGGTGCTGCCCTCCAGCAGAGGAGGAGGGGGGGTGCTGCCCTCCAGCAGAGGGGGAGGGGGTGTGCTGCCCTCCAGCAGAGGGGGAGGGGGGGTGCTGCCCTCCAGCAGAGGGGGAGGGGGGGTGCTGCCCTCCAGCAGAGGGGGAGGGGGGGTGCTGCCCTCCAGCAGAGGAGGAGGGGGGGTGCTGCCCTCCAGCAGAGGGGGAGGGGGGGTGCTGCCCTCCAGCAGAGGAGGAGGGGGGGTGCTGCCCTCCAGCAGAGGAGGAGGGGGGGTGCTGCCCTCCAGCAGAGGAGGAGGGGGGGTGCTGCCCTCCAGCAGAGGGGGAGGGGGGGTGCTGCCCTCCAGCAGAGGGGGAGGGGGGGTGCTGCCTTCCAGCAGAGGGGGATGGGGGGTGCTGCCCTCCAGCAGAGGAGGAGGGGGGGTGCTGCCCTCCAGCAGAGGGGGAGGGGGGGTGCTGCCCTCCAGCAGAGGGGGAGGGGGGGTGCTGCCTTCCAGCAGAGGGGGAGGGGGGGTGCTGCCCTCCAGCAGAGGAGGAGGGGAGGTGCTGCCCTCCAGCAGAGGGGGAGGGGGGGTGCTGCCCTCCAGCAGAGGGGGAGGGGGGGTGCTGCCCTCCAGCAGAGGAGGAGGGGGGGTGCTGCCCTCCAGCAGAGGGGGAGGGGGGGTGCTGCCCTCCAGCAGAGGAGGAGGGGGGGTGCTGCCCTCCAGCAGAGGGGGAGGGGGGGTGCTGCCCTCCAGCAGAGGAGGAGGGGGGGTGCTGCCCTCCAGCAGAGGGGGAGGGGGGGTGGATGGGCAGACATACATACATCAATCAGTCACTAATGTTCTGTGTGTGTGTTTATGTCGGTAGCTGGTCGTTCGGGGTGCTGATGTGGGAGATCTTCACCCTGGGGGGGTCTCCCTACCCTGGCATCCCAGTGGAGGAGCTCTTCAAGCTGCTGAAGGAAGGCCATCGCATGGACAAGCCTGGCAACTGCACCAATGAGCTGTAAGACACTGCACACACACAGACACACACACACTGCCACACACACACACTGCCACACTCACACACACGGTCACACACACACACACTGCCACACACACACACACACTGCCACACACACACACACACACTGCCACACACACACACACACACACTGCCACACACACACACACACACTGCCACACACACACACACACTGCCACACACACACACTGCCACACACACACACACACTGCCAAAAACACACACACTGCCACACACACACTGCCACACACACACTGCCACACACACTGCCACACACACGTCTCCCCATCCCCCAGTCTTTATCAGGTCTATGCACTGCCATCCCCTAACGCCCTTGTCAGCTGGCTGCTCTGCATCAATGTTCTCATTCACCGTAGTCCCCAGAGCTGACGGTACTGACAACAGGGCTACAGTGCTTCTGTTAACCCCTCTCCTCTCACTCCCTCCTCCCTCTCCCTCTCCTCAGGTACATGATGATGAAAGACTGCTGGCATGCTATCTCCTCTCACAGGCCCACCTTCAAGCAGCTAGTAGAGGATCTGGACCGCATCCTCACCTTGGCCACCAACGAGGTGAGACCACGCACACACACCACATCCCTGAGACCAGTAGTGCCATCGTTCACCTTTCACAGTGTCTCAGACAGCCAGGCAGCTAGCAGGTCTAACCCAGCAGCTAGCAGGTCTAACCCAGCAGCTAGCAGGTCTAACCCAGCAGCTAGCAGGTCTAACCCAGCAGCTAGCAGGTCTAACCCAGCAGCTAGCAGGTCTAACCCAGCAGCTAGCAGGTCTAACCCAGCAGCTAGCAGGTCTAACCCAGCAGCTAGCAGGTCTAACCCAGCAGCTAGCAGGTCTAATCCAGCAGCTAGCAGGTCTAACCCAGCAGCTAGCAAGTCTAACCCAGCAGCTAGCAGGTCTAACGCATAGATATCCGCTCGGCACCGAAGAGGGCTTGGCTGAAGAGGTCTGTGAATGGAAGTCTATCAGGGCTCGGTGGAACCATGGACTGCCTACGTTGTCCCAAAATCCCAACTTTGAGTTTGAACTTTTGAAATGTAATAAAGTGCATTTTTCATTCCCCCCCCCCCTTCCCCAAACCACTGGCAGATGTGGAGCTCTGTGGTAATGTGAGCCTCCTTGTGTTGAGCTGGGAAAATGGAAGCCAGCTCCTTTTGGACTAAAGCAGAAACTCTCCTCACAACCACAACTGCCACGAAAGACATGTTGAAAAAAAGAAAGCAGAGACCAAGATGAAAAGATCAAAAAAGCTGACCACAAAATGCTTTATCAAGTCAGAAATTAATAACAGAATTGTAGGGTTTGAGGCTTCCCTGGGTTCTTGGCGGGTGTTGCCATAGTGCTGAGGTATTTTTTCAGCCGTTTTTACTTTTTCCAGCCTTCCCGCGCTGCTTGAATCCTGCGTTCCAATTTCAGATGTCAGGTTTGTTTTGATTGTGCTGCAGAGTGACGAGAAGCTCAGCGCCTGGCTCCCTGCCCACCCCCCCAACCCGCCCGCCCACCATCTCCCCCTCTCTCCCTTCCTCCCTCCTCCTCCCTCCCTGTCTCCACCCCCCCTCCCTCTCTCCCACCCTCTCTCTCTCCCTCTCTGTCTCTGTAGACTCACCATGGTCTCACTAGCCCAGACACATTGAATCACTTTGTAGAGACAAGGTCAGCCCTGCTCTGTGGAACTTTCCCTTCAGCACCATTTATCAACTATTATTATAACAAATATTTTTATATGGGTCCAATTTTATGATTATTTTCTCTCTTGGCATTGGCAACTCTAATGTGAAGCATCCGGGGGACTTGGTATGGATCTACATGTGTATATAATAATGAAGATGAACCCCTCGCTCCATGTCTTTCATCTCTATATGGAGACTCCCTGTCTGTCTGTACCCAGTCTGTCTCCCTACCTGTGCATGTCTGTCTGTCTCTCTTATCTTATTTCAGTTGTTAAGGTTTTCTATTTGCTGTCAGGCTACCCTCCCCTGTGTTCATCTCCTTTCTCCCTAACCCTTTCCCCTCAACATGTGTGTGTGTGTCTTTCCCTGCTGTCTGCAGGAGTACCTGGACCTGTGCTCCCCAGCGGAGCAGTACTCTCCCAGCTTCCCAGACACGCGCAGCTCCTGCTCCTCCGGGGACGACTCTGTGTTCTCCCATGATCCTCTAGCGGACGAGCCCGGCCTCCCTAAGTACCAGCACATCAACGGGGGCATCAAAACATGAGCCCCCCAACCTGCACCACGCCTCCTCCTCCAACCACCTCCCTCCTCCTTCTCCCCCCTCCATAACCTCTCCTCCTCCTCCAACCACCTCCCTCCTCCTTCTCCCCCCTCCATAACCTCCTCTCCCCTCTTCCCCCCTGTCTGGATCTTATGAACAAATGGACCTGGACAAGACTGGGCAGGTGACAGTGCTGCTGGCAACGTCAACACACACACACCGTCATACATAAGCTCTTACAGACGTGTTGAAGGGCTGAAGGAGAAAACAGGGACCTGAGAGTGTTCCCCTTGACTGACTGAATGAAGAGCTGGCCCCTTTATAGCCCTGCCTTTAATAGCCCCGCCCCCAAGCCCAACCCCCTGGATAGTCCCAGCCCTGGATTGCTGCCCCCACCCCTTCAGTTGTTTAGCTCTTGTTGTTGTTCCAAAAGTTCTGGAAATATGTTTCTTCCATGATTGCATTCCATTGGCTGGCATTCCAAGACTTTGTTTATTCCCAGAGGAAAGATGGACCTTAATAAACTGAAAAAGGAACGGAAAACAGAGGAAGAGAAACAGGAATGGAATTGAAAGAAAAGCCTAACTAACAAACATATAGATGGATGGACTGAGGGGAAGAATGCCTAAAGACACTGCCTCTTGTTTATTTTGTAATATTGTCTAATTTCTTTTTACTTTACTCTCTTGATACACCCATGCAATTATTCATATGGAGAAAAAACAATACACAGTAAACTGTATAGTGCTGGGTATATCTGTAAATATATTCAAATATGTATAAATATATATTATATATTTACAGTGAATTATTTTTTGTATGGGCTCCAGAATAATGAGCCCTCTCCTTGCTCTCTCTTGAGGACAGAGGGCATGTTGGGCAGGTTCTTACACAGACCAACACATTGCAGACACACCTGTCTCTCTCGCTCAGTAACACAGTGGACTTTTGGCTTTCAGGGACAGAGGTAGCATGTTAATTTATTGACTTATGTTTTTTTGAAAGTGAATAAAAAAGTTGAAAACTACAAAAATAGTACAAAATAAATAATGATATTAATGATGCCAATAATAAAGAATAAATAATCCATTATGTATTTCAAAATGATCTTTCATAGGTAACAGAGAAAGCTATTTTTAGTGGGTTTGAAAGATCCTTGTTTTGTATGGTTTATATATGAATGTGAATATTAAGTTAAAATTGAAATATTGTACATTTTATAGTTGTCTAATCCCTTTCTTACGTAGCTGGTGCAGTTTTTATCCAGTCAATTTACTCTTTCTTAGGTTTGCATTTGAAATTACATGATTTCTGGATATTTATATATAATAAATAAAAAAGATTCTGAAATTACCCACTAGCGATCTGTAACCTCCTGTAGATGGAAGATAGACTAAATTCACACAAGAGAATTGAAAGCTGGGAAATGAAAGTATTAAATCATTCAAGTGTTTTTCTTTTTTTTTTACTGGACCAAGTTGAAAATGTTCTGTTCAAATGTTCCTACCACATTGGCAACATTAAAGATGGAAAAGCATATCTGGGTCTATGTATTTCACTCCTCCACTTTATAAAGTAGAATGTTATGCTGTGTTATGGCCCCTGCTCCTACCTCTAGGGTGTGCCTCTAGGGTGTGTGTCGGTTTGTTTGTATGTCGTATCTCTGTAGGAGTTCCTGTGACGGCGATGACGTAGGAGTGCGCCCCCTGGCGTTGATGTTCCCGGAACAGGTGCGGCTGTGTCTGATCCGGCCAAATTAGGCTGATGATGTCGTCGGATTTAAATGTGATGGCGTACAGAGAGAGGATGGAGTCAGATGGCTGAGCGGTGAGGGAGTCGGGCTAGTAATCTGAAGGTTGCTAGTTCGATTCCCGGCCGTGCCAAATGACGTTATGTCCTTGGGCAAGGCACTTCACCCCACTTGCTTCGGGGGGAATGTCCCTGTACTTACTGTAAGTCGCTCTGGATAAGAGCGTCTGCTAAATGACTAAATGTAAATGTCACGCTAGGCGTTTGTCTAACCGTGTTCCTCTTGAAGGGAGATAGAGTAGAGACCCATGGGTTAGGGTTAGTTAGTAGAGACCCATGGGTATACTCCTCAGCACGTAGGTAACTCATTTTATACACAGCAGTTTAGGAGCGATTCCGCCTGCACCCTTTGTAACCTAGAGTGTAGAGTAGAAGTTTAAGAGTAGAAAAACTCAGGTTAGAATCCAACAGCGAGCAGGTAGCTGGTGGGTTCCAACAGGGCCGGTTCGGTCCTTAGAGTAGTGCACCTTGTTTGTCTCATTAGGAATCGCTCATAGTCTCTGTGTCTTGGTTTGTTGCCTGGTATGTCACTTGTTTTCTTGTATTTTCGCTACTGCCAGTCTATGCTATGTGAATACTTGTCCTGTGGAGCTGTTCAAATACATGTACATAACCTGTCCCTAAGACCCCCTCTGTATTGCTGTATATACTAAACTTTAAATCTTTCTATTTACTTTAACTTGTGTGAAAAAGTGTATCTGTACTTCTACTTGAGTGAAGGATGTGTGTACTCTTGCCATCTCTGTATAGTACACTACAGTACTGTGTTCTATGGTGGACAGTACAGTATAGTAGTGTTGCATATGGTTCAGTTTATGGTTGAATTTTTTAGATTATGTCTTGGTTCCCTCAATTACCAGGCGTTGACTTGCACACACACACACACACTCACACACTCACTCCCCCTCGTCCAGGCTCAGGCCCCCGGGGGGCCGGCCGCTGAACGTGTTCCCTCTTGCCTCCGGAACGGGAGCCAGGAGGGAGACGGCAGGAAAACTTTTCAATTTTTCCACAGAAATAAGGGAAAGCAAAAACCCCAAACCCTGAAGGAAGAGAGGCAGGAAGAGAGGCAGGGTAAGAACCCTCCTACCTGGAGGAAGAGAGGCAGGAAGAGAGGCAGGGTAAGAACCCTCCTACCTGGAGGAAGAGAGGCAGGGTAAGAACCCTCCTACCTGGAGGAAGAGAGGCAGGAAGAGAGGCAGGGTAAGAACCCTCCTACCTGGAGGAAGAGAGGCAGGAAGAGAGGCAGGGTAAGAACCCTCCTACCTGGAGGAAGAGAGGCAGGAAGAAAGGCAGGGTAAGAACCCTCCTACATGGAGGTAGAGAGGCATGATGAGAGGCAGGGTAAGAACCCTCCTACCTGGAGGAAGAGAGGCAGGGTAAGAACCCTCCTACCTGGAGGTAGAGAGGCATGAAGAGAGGCAGAGTAAGAACCCTCCTACCTGGAGGATCCATTAGGAAAGGAGGGGCAGATAAATAGAGATATAGAGCAAAAAGTGTGTGTGTGAGAGAGAGAGAGAGAGAGAGAGAGAGAGAGAGAGAGAGAGAGAGAGAAAGGGAGAGATGGACAGATTACCAGACTAGCAATTTCAAATTGTTATCAACATGGTAGCTCAGCCCCTCTCCATTGTCTTGTGGGCTGCACCCTTCAACCACCCACCCACACACACACAGGACAACCAGGAAGTCAACTCATGCAACTTGAGAAAGTTGTGATTTTAGGACCACACACAATGACACATCAATCAAGCTAAAAGCTCACAATGAATTCAGTCATTGTTGGAGTTAAATATCACTTGTTGTCTTCGACCCTCACCCCCTCAACATCACCCCTTCACCCTAACAGAACAAGGGTACTGGAGACCAGGTTGGCCCGGAGAGAGTCCACACACAACAGCTGAACTGAGATGCCAACATCGCTATCCGACAGGCAGGCCTGGAGACCTACAGGAGCTGGTGTGCACCAGCCAGGTGCCTCCCTTCTCTAGAGCCCCCCTAGACCCCCCCCCAGCCCCCTGGACCCCTCCAGCACCGCCCTAGCCCAGCCATCTGCCAGGGGGCTGGGTGTTTGCACAAGGCCTGGCCTCTGGAATGTCAACATGGAGCTTTGTGTGAAGCCCTGAGCGGCCCTAGGGGCTGGAGATAAGAGCTTACCAACCCAGCCCAGCAACAGGAAGAGAAGGTTGACTTTTTAAACTGCACAGTTTAACTGCTTACAGTGACCGCTGAGCCCTTTACTAACAGTGATTCCCCCCATAACGAACCCCCCTCGATCCCCCCCATAACAACCCCCTCGATCCCCAGCCCAGCATGACAGCAGAGAGTCATTATGAGGCAGTCCCGGTGGTCACATAATTGTGTTAAATACATTTAATTATTGTTTGGTAGCTCCAACCCCTGGCTACACTGGGCTCGTGTGCAGCTCTAGAGCTGCTGGATGGGCCATCCATCATGGCGCCGTGTTCAGAGCACGATGGGGTGGATGAGAGATACTGAGAGGGTCGTGTTCAGAGCACGATGGGGTGGATGAGAGATACTGAGAGGGTCGTGTTCAGAGCACGATGGGGTGGATGAGAGATACTGAGAGGGTCGTGGCTGGGTCACACGGAGGGAAGCTCTGCTGCTGGTTGATTAAGGAGTTTGCAAGACTTATGTCTCTTTCTGCATGTGAGAATAAACAAAACGATGTGTGTGTGTATATGTGTGTGGGTGTTTGTATATATGTGTGTGTGTGTATATGTGTGTGGGTGTTTATATATGTGTGTGTGTGTATATGTGTGTGGGTGTTTGTATATGTGTGTGTGTGTATATGTGTGTGCGTGTGTTTTTTTTGCTCATGGGATCCTCCAGTGCTTTTGTGTTTTAGAATGTTCAACTTTCCACTGATGTGCTGAACACAGGCTGTTGGATCACTGGAAACCACTCAGAAACAAACAAACAGAAAAAGCAAGATCCAGCCCTAAACAGTTTAGACTACTCAGGACACAATGGAGTCTTCCAGAAAATGGGGAAACAGAAACCTCGGATTTTGAGCAGCAAGCGGGAGGAGCTGGTTCATGCAGGAGACTTAGAGACCTTAGCGCTGTCAGCCAGCATCTGAACACATAACCAGCCTGTCATTCCTACTGCAGCAGGGAACTCTGACCAGGAACTCACCCACATGTCACCCTCCAAATGCACTACAGGATGGTCAGCGCTTTCTTGTTGTTACATGGGATTGTACAAGAGACTTTCAAATGTCAAGGAAGGTGTGCTAACCACACATATTCCCTGGTCTCTTGTCTCATGTTGATGATGTCAGGTGTATGATGTCAGAGGTGCAGCTCTCTGGCTCAATACCCATGATGTCTAGTTTTACCAGTTGAGGAGAAACACACTAGTACAACAACAACATTATCCTGCGTCCCAAAATCTAAACCCTACAGATGTGGCAATCAAGTATTTTCATATAGAAACTGTAGAACCTTACCCCCACTAATTTAATAAGTTCCAGGGTTCAAAGGTAACTCAGTTCCACTTCAGTTCTCTCTAATTTCGGTTTAGCATCATGTTGTGTCATGACAGGAGAGGGATTAGAGTTCATGTCCAGCTCCAGCCTCCCCTGTCCCACATGCCACCAGGAACTCTGGACAGAGATCTAAGGCTGTGCAGATACTAGACTGAACCAGACCAGTCAGCTGTCATGAGCAAACATCAACCCCGGCCAGTAAAAACCCAGTAAAACTAGTGCCCATAAATGTTGTTTAATTGGAAATGTGCAGATCATCAGAGCAGTTCCCTTGCCGGATGCCAGAAGGAGGAAGAGGAAGGAGGGGAAGGAAGAGGGAGAGGAGAGAGGGGGAAGAGGAAGAACAGGGAGGGGAGATAGATGGGGAGGGAGGGGGGTGTCAAGGGGAGGCAGCATTCTTTACTTCCTGGGAGTCAGGGGGAGGAGATAGGGGTTAAGTCTGGAATTCATGGACAGTTCTATACCTCGGCCTGGCCGTCAGACACTGGTCAGCATGTGGTCAGACTGACTGGATAGGTAGCACACCTCTCGCAACACAGAACAATCTTATTTAAACCAGCAACACAAGTGAAAGTGAGTAAAAAAAAGTGGGAAAATAAACATGTGAAAATTTAGTAATCTCTCACTCCCTCCTCCCTCTCTCCTCTCTCCCTCACTCCCTCCTCCCTCTCTCCTCCCTCATTTCCCTCTCCCATCCCTCTCTCCCTCCCTCCTCCCTCTCTCCTCTCTCCTCTCTCCCTCCCTCCTCCCTCCTTTCCCTCTCCCATCCCTCTCTCCCTCCCTCCTCCCTCTCTCCTCTCTCCCTCCCTCCCTCCTCCCTCTCTCCTCCCTCCTCCCTCTCCCATCCCTCTCTCTCTCTCTCCTCTCTCTTGCCTCTCTCCTTCTACTATTCCACTGTTGTCAGTTTGACTGTTTTTACAATCCAAAAGATTGATGATCACCATGACAATGCCATGGTGACAGACATGAGGTATAAATCACAGAGGAGGTCTCTCCCCCTCCTGCATCAACCTCCCCAGCTAACAAGGAGCCCAGTGTTTCTGGGACCTTGCACAGCTCTCCCTCACCCTCCGCCAGACAATTAGTCCATTTCAATTCTACTTTCAACGTTTTCTGCCTTCTTTCTCCCTTTCACACCGTGCTTCTCTTTCCTCTGCTCTGACACTCTTTAAACATTCTTTCTCGTTTTCATCAGAATCAGAATCAGAATTCTGATTCTGACTCCCTTTTCTCTCTCACTCTTTCTCTCCCCCCTCTCTCTCTCCCCTCTCTCTTTCTCCCCCCCCCTCTCTCTCTCTCTCCCCCCCCCTCTCTCTCCTCCCCCTCTCTCTCTGACTTGAAAGCATGGGTACAGTTTCTTTTTCTGGAGGTAATTGTGTGTTACTGACTCTTTTTCAGTAAAGTACCTCTGATTGTTGTGGAATGTCTTGCTCCCTCCCTATCCCCTCTCTCTCTCTCTCTCTCTCTCTCTCTCTCTCTCTCTCTCTCTCTCTCTCTCTCTCTCTCTCTCTCTCTCTCTCTCTCTCTCTCTCTGTGTCTCTCTCTCCCCCCTCTCCCTCTCTCTTTCTCTTACTTCTCTGTTGTGAATGTGGGGGAGGGGTTATTAGGGTTAAGGTTAGGGTTAGGTGGGGGAGATATGATGGTGAGGTTAGGGTTAGGTGGGGGAGAGGTGATTGTGAAGGTGGGGGAGGGGTGATTAGGGTTAAGGTTAGGGTTAGGTGGGGGAGGGGTGATTAAATAAAAGTGTTCTCTGAGTGCTCCTCGGTATCTGCCCCATCACAACAGGAGTCCTCTCTGTCCTGCCTGGGCATGACTGTGTAATTACAGCTTCTGACTTAATCACTCTACTTCTCCAACCTCCTCCCTCTCTCTCTCTCTCTCCTTCTCCCTCTCTCTCCCTCTGTCACTGTCTCTCCTTCTCCCTCTCCCTCTGTCACTGTCTCTCTCTCCTTCTCCTTCTCCCTCCCTCCCTCTCTCTCTCTCCCTCTCTCTCTCTCTCTCTCTCTGTTGCTGTCTCTCTCTCATTCTCCTTCTCCCTCCCTCTCTCTCCTTCTCCCTCTCCCTCTGTCACTGTCTCTCTCTCCTTCTCCTTCTCCCTCTCTCTCCCTCTCTGTCGCTGTCTGTCTCTCCTTCACCCTCTCCCTCTGTCAATGTCTCTCTCTCTCCTTCTCCTTCTCCCTCTCTCTCTCTCTTCCTCTCTGTCTCTCTCTCCTTCTCCTTCTCCCTCTCTCTCCCTTTCTCTCTCTCTCTGTCGCTGTCTCTCTCTCCTTTTCCTTCTCCCTCTCTCTCCCTCTCTGTCGCTGTCTCTCTCTCCTTCTCCTTCTCCCTCTCTCTCTCTCTGTCGCTGTCTCTCTCTCCTTCTCCCTCTCTCTCCCTCTCTGTTGCTGTCTCTCTCTCCTTCTCTAATGGATTGTTGTTCTTCTCAGAGACAGGGGGGGGGGGGGTGGACAGAGAGAGTTAGTGTAGTTCTGACATGCAGCAGAACAAACAGTCAGGGTGGTGCAGGGCTGGCCTCCAGGCTGTGAGAGCATAGAGTCAGGGTTCACTGACAGGTTAGCCACCATTGCTACAAGGCCTTTCTGTCTCACAGTGTTGTTTGTCTGAAGTCATGGATGACTTTCTTGGCATTATAGAACTGCACTGCAAACTGATGTCTTCATCCTGCCCCTGTGCAGGGTACTAAAACATCATGATTTGGTTTATGTCTCCATGGCCCTCTCACTCTGTCAGACTGAATCTGGACGAGGAAAATATGAATTGGATGAAGCTGATCCTTGGCCCATTTCTCTGCAGTGAAGGCATTCCCTCCCAGACTTTGTGAGGGACTAGGCCTTGCTTGAAGAGAGAGGGGGCAGAGGGAGGGTGGAGGCCCCTGAAAAGGTGCTTTGTGCTGAGCTTCTAAGACCAGAGACTGGGCCTGTCAAAGGTTGTGGTTCTAGGCCAGTGGCCAGGCACTTAGACCCCTAGCCTGGCACCAACCTAGACACCATCTGGGCTGAGAGGCTGAGCTGTTCCACACCAGGCTGGGCTGAGAGGCTGAGCTGTTCCACACCAGGCTGGGCTGAGAGGCTGAGCTGTTCCACACCAGACTGGGCTGAGAGGCTGAGCTGTTCCACACCAGTCTGGGCTGAGAGGCTGAGCTGTTCCACACCAGACTGAGAGGCTGAGCTGTTCCACACCAGGCTGAGAGGCTGAGAGGCTGAGCAGAGCTAGAATGGGATGGCCACACTGCAAGAGGCTGGGAACCCCCCCCCCCCAGAACCGCTCTAGAACACAGAACCTTTCCCCTGCAGCAGGAAAGCTGATCTGAACCGGACCTGGGTCAGAACTCTTTAAGTTGACACGGCACTCATCGGACCCACTACTACCTCAGGACACAAGCTCTTGAGTCTTAGAGATCATTAAACAAGAGAAAAAGCTGGAACAATCAAGATCATCACAAGTGATTTATGATGTTTATGCAGAGCCAGACTGGCTTCAACACAGTAACCCTCACCTGGTGGAGGAAGCTGTCTCCCTCTCATACTGCTCTCGCTCACACAGGCACACTGCCCCTTAAGAGCATGGCAGGCGTACACAACAAGTACACAACAAGTACACAAGTAGTTTCAGCCACGCCAATACATAGGAGAGGAAAGCTTCTCTCTTCCAACTGGAATGGAAGAGAGAAGCTAACCCTAACCCAACTGGAATGGAAGAGGGGGAGATCATTTATGGTGCATTTAGCATGAGAGGAAAAAATGTAAAACACATTGAGTTGTTTTGGGGGGGGCCCCCCGGGCCCCCCTCTCTGTGACCGTTAAAAACTCTCCTTCTGGAGACATTCCAAGCCAAGCACATTATGGGACCAAATCTTTTCATATGAACCTCTGTCACGCAAAGAAACATCAGTAAGCCTCATCCTCTCCTCTTCTGGATCAGACCAGAAACGTTATCCTGCAGCACCAAGAGACTCCATTAGACTGGATACCCCAGGCCTCTCTGCCTGCATGAGAGAGGGGGGGAGAGAGACAGTCAGAGTATAAAATAAAGAGAGAAAGCTAGTTATTTTGTTAAGATGGAACCGTACAGTTTCAGAGTCCAGTTATTGAAAAACTCTATCATTGATGTGCAGGCAAACGTGAAGGAAGACAGCCCTCTACTAGCTCATCAATATATTAATAACAGCTCTAAGTATGGGCCCTCTTAAGGTCTGTGTGTGTGTGTGTGTGTGTGTGTGTGTGTGTGTGTGTGTGAGTGTGTGTGCGACGACTTCACATGCTGTTTACTGTAGTGTTAAGTATGTGCTTGTCCAGCGTCTGTGCTTTAATCCTACTTCAGTCCCACTGCGTCCCAGAGAGTGTGTGGAGACAGGGGTGATGGCAGACAGGCAGAATCAGTCAAACGCCACGCTCAGCCTCTCAGACTGGTGGAGCACTCACAGGAGAGGGGGAGAGAGAGAGGAGAGGGGGGAGAGAGGGGGAGAGAGAGAGGAGAGGGGGGAGAGAGGGGGAGAGAGAGAGGAGAGGGGGGAGAGAGGGGGAGAGAGAGAGGAGAGGGGGGAGAGAGGGGGAGAGAGCGAGGAGAGGGGGAGAGAGAGAGGAGAGGGGGGAGAGAGGGGGAGAGAGAGAGGAGAGGGGGGAGAGAGGGGGAGAGAGAGAGGAGAGGGGGAGAGAGAGAGGAGAGGGGGAGCGAGAGAGGAGAGGGGGGAGAGAGAGGAGAGGGGGGAGAGAGCGAGGAGAGGGGGAGAGAGAGAGGAGAGGGAACGAGAGAGGAGAGGGGGGAGAGAGGGGGAGAGAGCGAGGAGAGGGGGAGAGAGAGAGGAGAGGGGGAGCGAGAGAGGAGAGGGGGGAGAGAGGGGGAGAGAGCGAGGAGAGGGGAGAGAAAGAGAGAGAGGAAAGGGGGAGAGAAAGAGAGAGAGAGAGGAAAGGGGAAAGAAAGAGCGAGAGAGGAAAGGGGAAAGAAAGAGAGAGAGAGGAGGGGGGGGAGAGAGAGAGGAGAGGGGGGAGAGAGCGAGGAGAGGGGGAAAGAGAGAGGAGAGGGAGCGAGAGAGGAGAGGGGGGAGAGAGGGGGAGAGAGCGAGGAGAGGGGGAGAAAGAGAGAGAGGAAAGGGGGAGAGAAAGAGAGAGAGAGGAAAGAGGAAACTTGAGGTAGGGTTAGGGTTAGGATACTTGAGGTAGGTTTGTTTACATTTCACCCCTTCTTTTCTGCCTCCGTTGTTATTACATGACACCTTGTAAACAGGCTTTATGGTCCCGGGGCTCAGCACTGTGGACGGGGGGCTCAGCACTGTGGACGGGGGGCTCAGCACTGTGGACGGGGGGCTCAGCACTGTGGACGGGGGGCTCAGCACTGTGGACGGGGGGCTCAGCACTGTGGACGGGGGGTTTGCAGGAGGTTTCCCGGAGCCCTGCTCAGTATGAGTGACAAGAAAGTATCTCCAGAGAGCCATACCAGCGCAACTGTAAAAGTCTTTAATCCAAACTCTCCCACTCTCTCTCGCTCCCACTCTCTCTCTCTTCTGCTCGGTCTATATGTGCCTACAGGTTTGAACAAGCACTAAAGCTAAATATCTAAAACTCATAAAAACTTAAAGTTATTGGCTGTGACAGTATGAGCAACTTTGAGACTGTATTATATACTGTAGAGTATAAAACTACTAACCAGGGCTTCAACAGCAGTAAGATAATAAAGGAGATAAATAGACTCTCTCTCTCCCTCTCCTCCTCCCTCCCTCTCTTTCCTTCTCCCTTCCTCCCTCTCTTTCCCTCCCTCCCTCTCTCTCTCTCTCTCTCTCTCTCTCTCTCTCTCTCTCCTCCTCCCTCCCTCTCTCTCTCCCTCCCTCCCTCCCTCTCTCTCTTACAGTAATCTGCAGGAGAGGACTCTTCAGACATAGCTGTCTTTTCAACATGGACGTCGGCTCAAAAGCAAACAAGCCTCTACTCTGGATTCCTCTACTCTGGATTCCGTTCTGATTGCCAATATCCACATTCACATGCAAACCAGAACTCAAGTAAACACAAGAGAACACACACTCTGGTTGTCATGGTTCCTGGCCGGTGCCCTAGGCAGTGAGAGAGCAAGAAAACTGTCTAACAAAGACCCAAACCTCAGACTCCGCCTTTAGCCCAGTGTCTCAGCTCCAACACCCAAACCACAAAACAAGGGATTTTTCAAACCCTTTTACAGTTTTTCTCGATTGGTTACACACATTTTCTGAATGCATACCTCATACTCTCAGAACTCTACACACAAATCAAAAAAACACACACACAATGGGCAAAACCCCTCACTTCTCCTGCAAAATTAAACTTTACATTCAAAACAATGTTATTTAATCTCAAAATGGTATTTTGTTTTCAAATGACCAACACAAACCATCATATGAATAGACATTTATAAGAACCATTTGAACACTGATGTGCTCAATGTAAAACACTATGAGGAATGGAAAACACTTATTCTTCATTCCTCATAGTTAGTTAGGCGTTGTGAGTTGTTCAGTGTTACATTTACTACAGACAGTACATACATAAGTGTGTTGTAAAATATTTGAGAATATTGTTTTTATACTCAGAACACAGAAATACACGGTAACAAATATATTTTACGTATTTTTTCCCAGAAAAACAATGTACACAGTGTACATCCCAACCAACACAAAGTTGCACATACAGTGGTCTACATACAAAACAACAGAATAATTTACTGTATAGTGTATACAGTTACATTATTATTATTTTTCTTTGTATTTGCCGTAATGTTATGGCGTTATTTTCTAGGACCATGTTCATGATTTCAGTTTCCTGTTCAGGAGACAGAAGACGTTCCCGACCACCTTGTGTTGGTAATCTTTCAGTTCTGCCAAACAAATAGTAAAATACTGTAAATACTGTTTAGGAATACAAAGTAGGAATACATTTTCCAAATACTTGAAACATACTTTATTTTTACAGTCCTACAGAACAGTCCACAGGCAATACTGTACTACTGTACTCATTGAGTACTGTATTGATATGCAGTAGGCCTACTGCAATTTTGTAGTGAGAGTAGATTTCTTACCTATTCTCATTTCGGAAAGTCCGGATGATGGATGCTACAGTGTACCTGCTCAAATTTGTCTGTACTCTTTGCCCAGCCTCCCTCATTGTTAGACCATGGTTGACTACATGGTCAACCAAAGCGGCTCGGATCTCCTCAGAGATTATGGTCCTTGGCCTTCCTCATCCTCGTCCTCCCCGTCCTCCTCCTCTTACTCTCACTCCTCTGTCTCTGTTTCCAATGTTGGCATCCATTGCTCAAAAACAGAAGAGGTCACCTGTTGCCCTTTTATGCTAAAGCTCTGATTGCTAATTGTAAAACTGTGTGACAGGTGTTTGTCCAAGCGATGAGTCAGTGTGCGTATTTGAATGGCGTGTGGTGTGAAAAAAAAAGATTTTCTTCATGAAAATTGTGCCAAATGCAGAGAATTGTGTGTAGTGTTTTGAAAAAAGTGTGTTTTAGAACTGCAATTTGAGTGTAAAGCAGGAATTGTGCTTGTAGTTTAGCAGAATTGGTTCATGGGGTTGGTGCATGAGTTACATGTTGTGGTCATTGTGTCTCAAGTACCAGTATTTGTGTGTAAACAATTGAGAAAAACTGTAAACACACAACCAGTACACATACATACATATATACATACACACACCCCCACACATACACATATACCATAAATGTATTTCCAGTACCGACACAGGAACACAGCAGGCCTTTGTGCAGTCAGAGATGGACACATTTATCCCAAATTGAATCTTCATAATGACCTACATAAATCATGGTAAAGGTAAATATGAGTTTGTAGGGAAGATGAATCATGTCTGATAAATTAAATCTACCTAATTGGGCAAGCGGACGGAGGATGAGCAATGAGCCAAAGCAATTCCCAAGATCTAATTTCCAACAGGCTCTCATGTGACATTGCTCTGTGGTGAAATGCAGGGGATATTCACACACTGATCCAGAGACAGAGTTCCTCCCTGAACTTCAGCATGATTGATGCTCTGACACGTGTTCTACTTTACCTGTGCTTATGTGAGAGAATGTTTCTGCTTTGTGATAGTGTGTGTTTGTGTGTGTGTGCACTGAGAGGATGTTTGGTCTTCCTCCAGCTTCAGGGCAGGAAAAGTTGTGAAATATGTGTTAGCAATAAAAACACCAGCATGTTGTATTTAAATAGCATGGACAAACAATAACACACACACACACACACACACACGCACACACCCACTTACACACACAGACATCTATTCATGCACAGCTGAAGTATGCTATATGCTTATACAATATGTGATCATTGCACTCTAGCAGTAGGATAAGGGGATAACGAGACAGAGAGAGTCTGTACCATTCTTGGCTACATGTGCTACAGGCCTGTTAAATTATTTCCATGGAAGAATGCAGAAAGTATAAAAAGCAAAAAAGCATCAAATGTACAGATTGTCCAATAACACACTGGGCCCTTAACTATGCTGTAATTGACTGCCTTGTTCATTAAAACCAGAAGCCATTTTACCCTTAATTAGGCTTATGGGTTCAGTGAGGTTAAATCCATGTCTGAGAGAAGAATTCCAAAGTTTTAGGGATTAGTATTGCCCTGGTTGGGCTGGCTAGAATTTTCCAAGGCTGGGCTAGCCAGTATTGCCATGGTTGGGCTGGCTAGAATTTTCCAAGGCTGGGCTAGCCAGTATTGCCATGGTTGGGCTGGCTAGAATTTTCCAAGGCTGGGCTAGCCAGTATTGCCCTGGTTGGGCTGGCTAGAATTTTTCAAGGCTGGGCTAGCCAGTATTGCCATGGTTGGGCTAGCTAGTATGGGCTTGCTAGAATGGGATGGTTACAATGAGATAGCTAGTATGGGCTAGCTATTATGGGCTAACTAGTATGGGCTAGCTAGGATGGGCTAGCTAGTAGGGGCTAGCTATAATGGGCTAACTAGTATGGGCTAGCTAGGACGGGCTAGCTAGGATGGGCTAGCTAGGATGGGCTAGCTAGTAGGGGCTAGCTATAATGGGCTAACTAGTATGGGCTAGCTAGGACGGGCTAGCTAGGATGGGCTAGCTAGGATGGGCTAGCTAGGATGGGCTAGCTGGTACTACCACTCCAGCCTACCCCATGCAGGAACACCAAAGGTGTGTGTGTGTGTGATGTAGTAGATGTAGCGTGATCTCTATGAATACAGAAGTGTGTGTGTGTTTTTGTCCCCAAGGTGACCATGGCGTGTCTTACACAGTGGACACACTGTCTGTCCTGTAATAACCCTGTTGGAGGGGTCCCCAGCCAGCTGGGTACAGACAGTTCGGTGCCATGTGCTCCAGGAAGCGGTAATGGTCTGTGCAGACTCTGATGGCATTCCCAACACGCGAATGAGATAGTGGTGTGGTTAGGGCAGGCAATCCCTGGGCTCCCCACACAAGGTCCACCAGGATCACACTGGAGACATACATCACAAACCCAGGGCCGGCCCTGCTGGAGACACACACCACACACTGACCATTGTGTGTGTGTGTGTGTTTGTGTGTGTGCATGTGTGTGCAGTGATGGTTGGGAAGTTAATGAGGTAAAGGACAAGTAGTGCATGTCAGAAGTACAGTAGGAGATCATGGATCAGAAGTATGTCGTAGAACAGTATTTTAGTGAGTCAAGAACTGTCTGCATTCACCTTCCACATCACTAAGTGGACTTCCCCAACAGGCACAGGGGGGACCACTAACCCCCCCTGTGGTGATATGTATTCATTTAGAAATGCTTTTAGCCAAAGTGTTGTTCAATCTGCAGTCAAATGATCTACCACAGAGCTATGCTCACACCTCTCATCACCCTCTACCCTCTATCTCTCTGTCTCTCAACCCTCCATCTCTCTCTCTTAACCCTCCGTCTCTCTGTCAACCTTCCATCTCTCTCTCTCAACCCTCCATCTCTCTCTCTCAACCTTCCATCTCTCTCTCAACCCTCTATCTCTCTCTCAACCTTCCATCTCTCTCTCTCTCAACCTTCCATCTCTCTCTCAACCCTCTATCTCTCTCTCAACCTTCCATCTCTCTCTCAACCCTCTATCTCTCTCTCAACCTTCCATCTCTCTCTCTCTCAACCTTCCATCTCTCTCTCAACCCTCTATCTCTCTCTCAACCTTCCATCTCTCTCTCAACCCTCTATCTCTCTCTCAACCTTCCATCTCTCTCTCTCTCAACCTTCCATCTCTCTCTCAACCCTCTATCTCTCTCTCAACCTTCCATCTCTCTCTCTCTCAACCCTCTATCTCTCTCTCAATCTTCCATCTCTCTCTCTCTCAACCTTCCATCTCTCTCTCAACCCTCCATCTCTCTCTCTCAACCTTCCATCTCTCTCTCAACCCTCCATCTCTCTCTCTCAACCCTCCATCTCTCTCTCAACCCTCCATCTCTCTCTTTCAACCCCAAACACGTGTTCACTTGTGACATCAGAAGACAAATGACAAACAGCAGTGTGTGTTGAGGCGTGTTGATGAGGGCTGAGGGGAGAGATGAGCAGCCACAGCAGCTCACCAACACCAGACTTAGACCCTTGGTCAGCATTGCATTGTTTAATTTCACATGTGGTTGCTCAGAAAAGAAATATTTATGTTTACTCCGCTAATGGAATTTGGATTTGTTTAATGGATAAATGTTTACATCTAGAATGAAGAGTAATAAATCAACACTTATGACAATCTTTGGAGATGTAGCCATCGATGTGTTTCAGCTGGAGGTTTCGTAAACAATGTACGCAGCAGAAATTAGATGTCTAAGAAGTTACTCAAGGCAATTACTATTATTTATTCGGTTTTATTTATGACCAGGTGATGTCATTATGTGTGTTTTGGTTTCTTCCACTCATCCATTGTCACTTTCATCTCTCGATCATTCTCATCTCCAGATCCAAAGGACCACAAGGGAACAGGCACTAACCCAGCCTCACTTCTCCAAGGCTGACCCTGTCTTCTAGACCTGCTAGATGAGCTTGTGTTATTACTATTCTAGTATTGTCCACCTGAATCTCCCTAACCATAACTCTAACCCTAGCTCTAACCCTGAGACTGAAGTGGGCTCCATGTTGGGGAGATGGAGGAGGTGGATGAAGTGGACCTTAGGGGCCTTGGGGAGATGGAGGAGGTGGATGATGTAAGGGATGAGGAGTGGTGCTCTCCTTGCTGTAACTTCTCCCTCATCCAGTCTGACCTCATAGAAGGAGATGGAACACCTGGTCAGAGGGCTGTTAACATGTGAAATGTCTCTTTACTTTGGCACAATACCAACCCCATATAACAGGAACACTACCGTCAGCGGAAATGGCTTTTGGCTTCCTGAAATTGTCAGCGCTGAAGACAATTCTGTCTAGGAGACACTATAGAGACTTGAGATTGTGAATTGTTTTCTATCCAAATGAGCTTCATCAGTTGGAATTGTGAGTTGCATGGAGATGTCATCAGCTCAGTCAAAAAGTGATTAAATCATGGAGAGCTTGTATTGAGTCCTGGTTTTATGAAGAGCTTGTATTGAGTGCTGGTTCTATGGAGAGCTTGTATTGAGTGCTGGTTCTATGGAGAGCTTGTATTGAGTGCTGGTTCTATGGAGAGCTTGTATTGAGTGCTGGTTCTATGGAGAGCTTGTATTGGGTGCTGGTTCTATGGAGAGCTTGTATTGAGTGCTGGTTCTATGGAGTGCGTGTATGGCAGAGAAACAGCAACCTTCTGCCCAAGGCATCACACTCACACAGAGACATATTTTATAGTCAGAGACAGCAAGCTTATACTGACTATGCCAATGTATGTGTGTGTGGAAGTGTGTGAGTGAGTGTGTGTGTCATGGTGAATGAGTCAAGCTTACCCTTCAGAAGAGTCACCTCCACTGGCTCACTGATGTTTAGTATTTATATATTTACGTTACTAATTCCATTTTTGTGTTTTCATTTCGACGTGAATTTTCCTGCCCAAGCATTACCTCACACTGTGAGATCACACACAAGCACACACTTCTTTAATTTTATATCAGCCACTTAAATTCTAACACCTGCACAGTGCCACCCATAGACTGCTGTGTGAAATTACTAACCATCCCCCCCTCCTCCTTCCCCCATCCCCCTTCTCCACCCACCATACCGTTGAATTTATTTTCCTTTTCAGAAAAGATAATTATGTATTCAGAATTGGAAGTCAAGCTCTGTTTCTGTTGTGTTTGGAGTGTGTCACCTTTGGCGAGCCGAGGAGTGTGTTGGCGTGTTCTCTAGGTTGACGTGGGGACAGGGGTGTGTGTATGGCTGAAAACCATTTGTGAAATGTGTTCCACATCCTCATCTCCAGGTGAACACATCCTCATCTCCAGGTGGACACATCCTCATCTCCGGGTGGACACATCCTCATCTCCAGGTGTAGACACATCCTCATCTCCAGGTGTAGACATCCTCATCTCCAGGTGTAGACACATCCTCATATCCAGGTGGACACATCCTCATCTCCAGGTGGACACATCCTCATCTCCAGGTGTAGACACATCCTCATCTCGAGGTGTAGACACATCCTCATCTCCAGGTGGACACATCCTCATCTCCAGATGTAGACACATCCTCATATCCAGGTGTAAACACATCCTCATCTCCAGGTGTAGACACATCCTCATCTCCAGGTGGACACATCCTCATCTCCAGGTGTAGACACATCCTCATATCCAGGTGTAAACACATCCTCATCTCCAGGTGGACACATCCTCATCTCCAGGTGTAGACACATCCTCATCTCCAGGTGTAGACACATCCTCATCTCCAGGTGTAGACACGTCCTCATCTCCAGGTGGACAGATCCTCATCTCCAAGTGTAGACACATCCTCATCTCCAGGTGTAGACACATCCTCATCTCCAGGTGTAGACACATCCTCATCTCCAGGTGTAGACATCCTCATCTCCAGGTGGACACATCCTCATCTCCAGGTGAACACATCCTCATCTCCAGGTGGACACATCCTCATCTCCAGGTGAACACATCCTCATCTCCAGGTGGACACATCCTCATCTCCAGGTGAACACATCCTCATCTCCAGGTGGACACATCCTCATCTCCAGGTGAACACATCCTCATCTCCAGGTGGACACGTCCTCATCTCCAGGTGTAGACATCCTCATCTCCAGGTGAACACATCCTCATCTCCAGGTGGACACATCCTCATCTCCAGGTGAACACATCCTCATCTCCAGGTGGACACATCCTCATCTCCAGGTGTAGACACGTCCTCATCTCCAGGTGGACAGATCCTCATCTCCAGGTGTAGACACATCCTCATCTCCAGACACAACTGTGACATATGAGCGCTAACACTGGCCAGGTTGGGGTCAGAGGGAAAGGACAGCAAGGGTCAGATTGCTGGAGAGGAATGTGATCTGCTCCATCAAGAAACGGGATGGATCAACAATGGCCGTCAACTCTCGGCCATTTGGGTTGAGAGAGTATCCATACAGGGCTGGTTCAGTATCCATACAGGGCTGGTTCAGTATCCATACAGCTCTGGTTCAGTATCCATACAGGGCTGGTTCAGTATCCATACAGCTCTGGTTCAGTATCCATACAGGGCTGGTTCAGTATCCATACAGGGCTGGTTCAGTATCCATACAGCTCTGGTTCAGTATCCATACAGGGCTGGTTCAGTATCCATACAGCTCTGGTTCAGTATCCATACAGGGCTGGTTCAGTATCCATACAGGGCTGGTTCAGTATCCATACAGTCACCCACTGAATCAGCCCTGTATCTGTATTTGTTTAGTCATAATCCAATTCAGGGAGTCTTTCTGCATCCCAGAGAGCTGCTGTTTCAGATTGGCTCTGGGTGAAAGTCCCTCATTGGATAACCAGCCTGGAATCCTGGGGGGGCTTTGTGGAGGTAGGCTGGGAGGGGAGGGGGGCGCTGGCCATGAACGTTTTATTGATTCCACAAAAACACATGAATCCTATAGCTCATGCTGGAGGCGGGCTTATTTAGCTCATGATGGAGGCGGGGCTTATTTAGCTCATGCTGGAGGTGGGGCTTATTTAGCTCATGCTGGAGGCGGGGCTTATTTAGCTCATGCTGGAGGCGGGGCTTATTTCTGTCAGGAACAGAACAACAACGTTTCTCATGATCATAATAATAAAGGCATGGATGACCAGATGAATACAGCGCTACTGTTGATGTGATGTGTTGCTGTAAGGTCATTTGGTTTATTTATTTTCTGAAGGGGGTCAGATGGCTGAGCGGTTAGGGAGTCGGGCTATTAATCAGAAGGTTGTTGGTTCGATTCCCGGCTGTGCAAAAAGACGTTGTGTCCTTGGGCAAGGCACTTCACCCTACTTGCCTTGGGGGGAATGTCCCTGTACTTACTATAAGTCGCTCTGGATAAGAGCATCTGCTAAATGATTAAATGTATATGTATTTAGATCCTGTAACACTCATCTCTGCATCTCGTCATGTTCGGTTGAGCTGTGTTTTATTCACTGAAATTTTTCATCCTCCCATGAATCGATCAGATCCCTACTGGAGACACATGTTTACAGCTCCAACTTCCCTTCAAATCACATGCTATAGTTACTTTATGAGTGACATGGAGAAACAGTGAGTTATGATTCAATCATGATTCATGTAGAGATTCCACCCTGGGAGACAGAGTCAAGCTGTGTGTGAATCCAGTCAGGGAGAAAAGAGAGTGAGAAAAAGCCAGGAGTCAGTGTGAGTCTGGCTAACCCTGGTAATAGATGGAATAATGTGTTCAAAGTCCAGCTTCAGAGAACGGTCTCCTACTCTTCAACATACTCATAGGGTTGTTCTGCCCTGTGATTGGTTACTGCAGGGCAGCGGCCAATCATCTTCCAGATCTGAGCACCTATATTCCAGCTGTTTGGGGTTGGGGTTAGACTTAACGCATGGATGTCTTTACATTCAGCACATGCTGCACAGTACCAACTGTGAGGACAGGTGGAGGGGCCGCTGGAGGTAGAGTCTGGGTGAGGCTGGAGGTAGAGTCTGGGTGAGGCTGGAGGTAGAGTCTGGGTGAGGCTGGAGGTAGAGTCTGGGTGAGGCTGGAGGTAGAGTCTGGGTGAGGCTGGAGGTAGAATCTGGGTGAGGCTGGAGGTAGAGTCTGGGTGAGGCTGGAGGTAGAGTCTGGGTGAGGCTGGAGGTAGAGTCTGGGTGAGGCTGGAGGTAGAGTCTGGGTGAGGCTGGAGGTAGAGTCTGGGTGAGGCTGGAGGTAGAGTCTGGGTGAGGCTGGAGGTAGAGTCTGGGTGAGGCTGGAGGTAGAGTCTGGGTGAGGCTGGAGGTAGAGTCTGGGTGAGGCTGGAGGTAGAATCTGGGTGAGGCTGGAGGTAGAGTCTGGGTGAGGCTGGAGGTAGAGTCTGGGTGAGGCTGGAGGTAGAGTCTGGGTGAGGCTGGAGGTAGAGTCTGGGTGAGGCTGGAGGTAGAGTCTGGGTGAGGCTGGAGGTAGAGTCTGGGTGAGGCTGGAGGTAGAGTCTGGGTGAGGCTGGAGGTAGAGTCTGGGTGAGGCTGGAGGTAGAGTCTGGGTGAGGCTGGAGGTAGAGTCTGGGTGAGGCTGGAGGTAGAGTCTGGGTGAGGCTGGAGGTAGAGTCTGGGTGAGGCTGGAGGTAGAATCTGGGTGAGGCTGGAGGTAGAGTCCGGGTGAGGCTGGAGGTAGAGTCTGGGTGAGGCTGGAGGTAGAGTCCGGGTGAGGCTGGAGGTAGAGTCTGGGTGAGGCTGGAGGTAGAGTCTGGGTGAGGCTGGAGGTAGAGTCTGGGTGAGGCTGGAGGTAGAGTCTGGGTGAGGCTGGAGGTAGAGTCTGGGTGAGGCTGGAGGTAGAGTCTGGGTGAGGCTGGAGGTAGAATCTGGGTGAGGCTGGAGGTAGAGTCCGGGTGAGGCTGGAGGTAGAGTCTGGGTGAGGCTGGGCACATCAAGTAGAGGTAGAGTCTGGGTGAGGCTGGGCACATCAAGTAGAGGTAGAGTCTGGGTGAGGCTGGGCACATCAAGTAGAGGTAGAGTCTGGGTGAGGCTGGGCACATCAAGTAGAGGTAGAGTCTGGGTGAGGCTGGGCACATCAAGTATTGCACAAAAAAAGGGTTTCAAGTATTTTTTTTAAAAGTACAACCGGTCCAATCTTCTCAATATTTATTAATAGCAGTTCAGAACATGAACGGTTCTTCAAAAGATGAGTCTACTTTTCCACTCACCTCCCTGAACTTGGCTTTGAGTTCAGAATTGCACTAAAGGTCTATGAGCTCCATTTGAAGCACAGGAGAAGCATCTTGCACATCGAAGGAGAAGGTCAGCAAAAATTTGAAAAGTGTCTCTGTTTATGGTGATCGACGATGTTCTCATTGTCATCTGCATCACACCTAAAGTATTTCCATACGTGACTCTTCCACTTCTCTTGTCAACAACTTTTAGTGGAGCCCCTGCAGCATTAGCTGCTTGTCCAGTGTTAACAATTTAACGACTTTGACGATTTTTTTTTTGTCAATTACTGTTAAGAGAGCCACTGGCGACTTCTGTTGAGATTTTTTGGACAACACTGTGCTTGTCAGTGTCCGACTCTGCACTCTGTACTACCGTAACTTCAGAAATTCTGGTATCGTACCTCTTTTTTTTTTGAGTACTGACTTGGTACCAGAGTACTGGTTTTTGTGACAACACTACTATCAAGGTGTCTGCTCTAGAGATGGGGTTACTCAAGCACATAGCATACATTGCTTTTGACTTAAATTGTTGAGTGTGTTTGGAAGGGATTGCTAGAGAAGGTTACCCATGTGATTGCTACAGTAATTCAGGTAGGCTTGTTCCTTTTACAGCTTGTCTCTGTGCATGACCTCACCGCTCTCCTGGCTGAGCAGGATGAAACAGAACCCTGCGACCGCAGGTCCGGAACAGCCTTTTAATGAAAAGTGCAACAACAGACAATGTAGCAACAACGCTCACTTTTTTCCACTTTAAAATTGGGAGGGTTAGGGTTAGGGTTACACCCTACTCTGAGCTGAACTAGGGATATGGATAGGGATAGAGGCTGGAATTGGGACTGGGGCCAGTGTGATGTGGTGTAGTGAGGTCCGCAAGACCACACGGAGCCAACATCTTGCCACACCTAAAGAGTGATTCAATCACATCAGACAAACCTAATCAGCCCTTGTGACACCCTCAGTATGCTGATTACCCACCCAAACGCCGATGCAAAGGAACCATAGAATTGGGGGGGGACCTCCCCAATCTACCTAATCAGCCCTCCTGCTAGCTTGCAAGCTTCAAAGGGCCTGATTCAGACAACACGTCTCCAGCAACCATTTGCTATCCGTTTCGGCGGCGATTTGAACAAAGAACATACCTTGATCAGAACTTTTGAGGAAAGTTCTTGAGACTTCACCTTTACCACAAGAGTACAAGGTGGAGAATTATGAGAGGGATATTTGTGTCATGTTTGTTACTTTGTTTTAATGTTGTGTTCACTGAAATCTTGATTCTAGTAACAACTCCTTCTTCCTGAAAGATAACCACGTCATTCTTGGTATCTACACAAAGCTATCATAATAAAACAATCATTCAACTATATTTTGTAACTGTACCAAGATGTCCAGAACAATATTTGAACAATCAAATGAACCAGCCAGAGATCAGATCACACCTTTGGTAGGTGTGAAGGAAGGAGGGGGGAGTTGAGAACCCAGCAAAGCCCCAATCAACGACTGACCCAGACAGGCCCTCCCTCGAACTCTGAACTGTATAAAACTCTAAGATGACCATCAATCTCTGACTCCAGCGAAACCGACCATGGCATGAACGCCATCAGGATTGGTGTTCCAAGGACGTCGCCAAGCTTCTCCTGAGATTCAACTTTATAGTGATCGCGACACTATCTGGACGTTTCAACAGAAGAACCAAAAACGCAATCCTGATTGTGACTTCACTGAGATCTACACAAAGCTATCTACACAAAGCTATCATAATAAAACAATCATTCAACTATATTTTGTAACTGTACCAAGATGTCCAGAACAATATTTGAACAATCGAATGAAGTGCAGCCGCGCTTTGACTTCAGATTCTTCAAATGGACCTTTGGCGCAAACCGCCCTCAACCTCATTGATCAACCCCTGATCAAACGTAACTATGGCTAACGCTCTTTCCTCCTCGACATGGCATTGGCGTGAGCTCTGTTTATGATTTGTAAGGATGTAATCATTGACTGTACAATTTCTGTCTTTCTTTAAGTTAGACCATTTCATTCTGTTCATTGAAACCAATCTCTCATATCAAACCCATAATTTAACTTGTTCATAAGATCTGTTTACCTTACTTGAATAAATTCATTGTAAAGATATTTTGACGTGCGTGTTCACTGATGTTACGATTGGCTCTACACTTGGAACAAATTCATTCCTAAAGATGAGACTGATTATTACATATTAAACATAGGATTCCCTAATGTCCTAAACCAATATTAGGGTGGTGCCCCGAGACTTTAAGATAAATTAAGTATTTCTATCTTTAAACGAGCAAACTCTCTCTCTTCTCCCCCTCTCTCTCTCTCCTCTCTCTCCTCTCTCTAAGGATGTGTTGAGTCCTGCAGGATGACTTCATGCCACCTCTGTGTTTTCCCATTATGCCCTTGAGGAGCCTGCAGGCCCCTACTCCTCCACTCCACCCCTTCCTCCCCTCCTCCTCCACTCCACTCCACCCCTTCCTCCTCCTCCTCCTCCTCCCCTCTCCTACTCCCCTCCTCCTTCTCCCCTCTTCTACTCCCCTCCTCCTTCTCCCCTCTCCTACTCTCCTCCTCCCCTCTCCTCCCCCTCTCCTCCCCTCTTGGCTGGCAGGTCCGGATCAGCTCAGTGACACCGAGCTCCCAGGAACACACTCGCTCCAGGGAAGAATTCAGCTTCATAAATAAAATGCTTGGAAGCACTTCAGTCAAGATGCTAGTCTTTTTTTAGCGTTGCCCCAACTTGGTTATTGTTCCCCCTGGATGTGAATGTGTTTAATCTCCTCTGTTTTACAACAAGCTGGGACATCTCAGGTCCAGGCTGGCAGCACTGTGGTAGAGCAGAGACAGGGGTAGAGAGACATAGAGAGAGAAACACAGAGATAGAGAGAGAGGGGGACAGACAGAGAAAGAGAGAGAGGGACGGGGTACAGTAACAAAGTGTGAGTGCCCTTTTTGTCTCGGAGGCACATTTTTACAGTATCAAATAAATCCTGCTGTTTGGAAACACCTTCATCTCAGGTGACAGGTGATAAAAATGTCCTGAGTTCAGCTCAGAGTAGGGAGTTGCTTCGTTTTACTGCCCCTCCCAATGTCACTTCAGCTCAGAGTAGGGTGTAACCCTAACCCTAGGGTGTAACCCTAACCCTAACCCTAGGCCCAGACGCTGGTTGCAGCTGTGCCAGCAAAGCCTCTAACAGACGGGGGTTTCCTCAAGGCTTGCTTGCCCTGGTGGCTGGGAGGTGAGCGGGGGAGGGAACCATTCCCAGGGAGACATAAACCACCAAGACGGATCGCAGAAGGAAGTTTCACCCCTTAATTGATGCGTGCCGGTCGAAACACGACAAAATATGTAAGAAAGATCCATAATGCCCCCAGCAAGCACAAAGCAGGAATGTTGTTGCTGTTAGCTGATACACTGGCTTAATGAGGAGACAACAATCTATCTGTGTGCGTGTCCTACGTGTGGGTGTGAGTTTGTGTTATTCACCTGAGTGGGTCCTCTGGGGTCACTAGGGGGTCACTGGGGGATAACTAACAGGCATCTCCTTTATGACTCAGTGATGACAGCAGGGCACAACTGTGGAACAGGCAAGGGTGCTTAGACACACACACACACACACACACACACACAGATGTGGAAACTCTCTCTCTCACACACACACTCACAAATACACACAGATGCACATTCACACATACATACCCTCTCCTCTCTTCCCCTTTTCTCTTCTGCTTTTTTAACTGTACCTTATTTCGTTCTCATCCTCCTCTCTGCTTCAGCCTTTCTCTACCCTTTCCCGTTCTCCATCAAATCTGATCTCTCTGTGTCTCTCTCTCTCTCTCCCCAACAAGGACGAACTGTGAATGTAAAATTAATGTTACATTATATTGACGTCTATAGCATTTGTGTGTGTACTCGTGTGTATAAGTGTATTTTGTGATGAAGTCATTGTAGTGTAGTGGGAAGAGGCAGACCAGGAGACAGACTTGGGTACAGACCAGGAGACAGACTGGGGTACGGACCAGGTGACAGACTGGGGTGTGGACCAGAAGACAGACTGGGGTACGGACCAGGAGACAGACTGGGGTACGGACCAGGAGACCGACTGGGGTACGGACCAGGTGACAGACTGGGGTATGGACCAGGAGACAGACTGGGGTACGGACCAGGAGACCGACTGGGGTACGGACCAGGTGACAGACTGGGGTACGGACCAGGAGACCGACTGGGGTACGGACCAGGTGACAGAATGGGGTAAGGACCAGGAGACAGACTGGGGTGTGGACCAGGAGACAGACTGGGGTACGGACCAGGAAACAGACTGGGGTACAGACCAGGAGACAGACTGGGGTACGGACCAGGAGACAGACCGGGGTACGGACCAGGAGACAGACTGGGCTACAGACCAGGAGACAGACTGGGGTGTGGACCAGAAGACAGACTGGGGTACGGACCAGGAAACAGACTGGGGTACGGACCAGGAGACAGACTGTGGTACGGACCAGGAGACCGACTGGGGTACGGACCAGGTGACAGACTGGGGTATGGACCAGGATACAGACTGGGGTACAGACCAGGAGACAGACTGGGGTACGGACCAGGAGACAGACCGGGGTACGGACCAGGATACAGACTGGGCTACAGACCAGGAGACAGACTGGGGTGTGGACCAGAAGACAGACTGGGGTACGGACCAGGAGACAGACTGGGGTACGGACCAGGTGACAGACTGGGGTATGGACCAGGAGACAGACTGGGGTGTGGACCAGGAGACAGACTAGGGTACGGACCAGGAGACAGACTGGGCTACAGACCAGGAGACAGACTGGGGTGTGGACCAGAAGACAGACTGGGGTACGGACCAGGAGACAGACTGGGGTACGGACCAGGAGACAGACTGGGGTACGGACCAGGAGACAGACTGTGGTACGGACCAGGAGACCGACTGGGGTACGGACCAGGTGACAGACTAGGGTATGGACCAGGAGACAGACTGGGGTGTGGACCAGGAGACAGACTAGGGTACGGACCAGGAGACAGACTGGGGTACGGACCAGGTGACAGACTGGGGTACGGACCAGGAGACCAACTGGGGTACGGACCAGGTGACAGACTGGGGTAAGGACCAGGAGACAGACTGGGGTGTGGACCAGGAGACAGACTGGGGTACGGACCAGGAGACAGACTGGGCTACAGACCAGGAGACAGACTGAGGTACGGACCAGGAGACAAACTGGGGTAGACTGTGTGTGCAGGCCTGGGTCAACGACACACTGATACCAGACAGCCTGTGTATCAGATCTGTGTGTGGTGTTAGGTTGCCCTGTTGTGCTGGGAAAAACTCAGTTTACAATCTGGCCTAGCAATCTGAGAGCGTGCTTTCTGAGCACGTGCAGAGATGGCCAGAAGCGAAGGCCTCTGATTGGCTGTGAGTGGGACCAGTTTCTCTCCCAGGCGTCTGTAGTCGGACCCAGACCAGAGTGATCACTCTGCAACATGGCTGTCAAACACCTTGCTGTTCTATTCAACTGTATCAAACAAACAAACACTCTCTAAGTTGTAATAAAAATAATAAATATGAGTATGTGTTTCTGTACGTGTCTGTAAATCACTGTAATGTGTGATTGCATGTGCATGTGTATATTAGCATGTGTGTGTGTTTGTGTAACTGTAAACCTGTCTCTTTCTCTGTGGAGCAGGTTAATGCAGCTGGTCTGGTCTTCAGGTGAGTGACTGGGGCATTGTGGGAAAGGTGATCCACCTGAGAACCACCCAGGGGATTGTGGGTGATTGTGCTACGGAGGAAGCCAGCCCTGCAGCGTGTGTCTGCTGAATGAAACACTTGTGCCGTTTTACACCACACACAATACCAGCCCTAACCCTAACCCTAACCCACCCATAACCCAGCCAAACAATACCAGCAATACCAGCCCCACAATACCAGCAATACCAGCACCACAATACCAGCAATACCAGCACCACAATACCAGCCCCGCAATACCAGCTCCATCAGCCCCACGATACCAGTAATATCAGAGCAGACCCACCAGACATGCCAGCACACTGTTCCCCTTGGTACCTGTCTCCTGGTACAGTGACCTGTCTGCTGGTACAGTGACCTGTCTGCTGGTCCAGAGACCTGTCTGCTGGTACAGTGACCTGTCTGCTGGTACAGAGACCTGTCTGCTGGTACAGAGACCTGTCTGCTGGTACAGAGACTTGTCTGCTGGTACAGAAACAGGAAGATGACACCAGACCTGACAACACCGCTGCTCAGATGTCAGACAAACACTTATTCTACAACTGTTATCTTTTCTGTTTGCCCAAACATGTGCGTGGTATTCAAGGACACTCTGCCTATTGTAACAGCCAAGCATCAGTTTGCTGTCTCTGTGTGAAGGTGTTGGTTTGCTGAAGGTGGGGGCTGGAGGTGAGGGCTGGAGGTGGGGGTTGGAGGTGAGGGCTGGAGGTGGGGGTTGGAGGTGAGGGTTGGAGGTGAGGGCTGGAGGTGGGGGCTGGAGGTGAGGGCTGGAGGTGGGGGCTGGAGGTGGAAGTGGGGGCTGGAGGTGGAGGTGGGGGCTGGAGGTGGAGGCTGGAGGTGGGGGCTGGAGGTGGGGGCTGGAGGTGGAGGTTGGGGCTGGAGGTGGAGGCTGGAGGTGGGGGCTGGAGGTGGGGGCTGGAGGTGGGGGCTGGAGGTGGAGGTGGGGGCGGAGGTGGGGGCTGGAGGTGGGGGCTGGAGGTGGAGGTGGGGGCTGGAGGTGGAGGTGGGGGCTGGAGGTGGGGGCTGGAGGTGGAGGCTGGAGGTGGGGGCTGGAGGTGGGGGCTGGAGGTGGGGGCTGGAGGTGGAGGTGGGGGCGGAGGTGGGGGCTGGAGGTGGGGGCTGGAGGTGGAGGTGGGGGCTGGAGGTGGGGGCTGGAGGTGGAGGTGGGGGCTGGAGGTGGGGGCTGGAGGTGGATGTGGGTACTGGAGGTGGGGGCTGGAAGGAAAGGGGATGGTGTAAGAGGAGAGCTGCTTGAGGAGAGAGGAGGTGTTATAAAGCTGGCCGACACAAAGGGCCCACTGTGCAGGGGTGGCCCACAGTCACACACTCGTTCACACACTCGCTCACACACACCAGGAGGCTGTAGACGCCTTGTCTTCATCCCCCCGTTCTCTCCAACCTGAAACATCCCAGCATGAGTTCATATAAACAACACGACAAATAAGGAAAATTTGAGTGCCTAGAAAAGTGAGTGAGAGGAGGAATGAAAGAAAGAAAAAACCAGCAAGACACTGAATAAGCTCTTTAGTCTTTAGTGACAATGTTCCATTGTTCACAGGGGAAAACCACTGGATTTGTGGAATGTCTGAGTGCTATTCACAACCCTCTCTCCTCTGTCCTCTAAACATGCCAGGTAATCATAGTTCTGCTCAGAGTGCGAATTATACAATGACGATCGGGGGGGTCAACTTCTTCTCCCGGGCGTAAAGTAATACTTACGATTATAGGTAAAAACCATATATAAATGTATCGACCCCCGCAACCTGTTGTTTTTACCTCTTTTGGGGGGCACCAAGTCTCTTTGGGGGGCACCAAGTCTTAATTAGGGGGGTCAAACCTCCCCAATCACACCTGTAATTGGAACCCTGGTTCTGCTAACATACATAAATACAGCAGTGATAGCTTCATCCTAGAGAGACCCTGGCAAGCAGCACACTGTCCAACCAGACCCCTCACACACAGGCACCGAGGCGTGTGTGTGTGTATTCATGTGCCCTCCCCCCACAGTACCTTAACCCTAACCCCCAAAGTGCCCCGCCCCCCAGTATCCCAGCAACTGCTCTAGTCATTCTTCTGCATTAATGAGAACCACCATTCAAAGTCACCACTGAGTTTTTTGGGGCTTTTTTTTACAATTAAATCAGGCGATTACAGGCGGTCATGAAACAGTTTGATTGACAGGAAGTGATTGAAACCACAGGATCAAAGCCTCCTCTCCTTCCCACTTCTCCCGCCTTCTTTTCTCCTCCCCTCCCCTCCCCACCCCTCCTCTCCTCCCCACCACTCCTCTCCTCTCCTCCCCACCACTCCTCTCCTCTCCTCTCCTCTCCTCCCCACCCCTCCTCTCT